>NW_027466145.1:0-55000 GCF_046127955.1 Nelusetta ayraudi
TGAGATTTTTGTGTGTCCAGGAAAAAAGGAGCATTCTCTTCTAAACTCTTAATAGCCCACCCCTCTATTTCACTCTTGGTCAATGCAGAAACACCGTGTATGAGGTTCTACCACCTTCAGAGGAAAGATGGAGAGTTGCTGCAGCTCTGCGTAGGAATTGTATGCACTTGCGCTGAAGGTAAATCGGGGTGGTGACAAATCTACTTTTTTGTGTTTTTGTGTCATTTACCAAGACACAAAAACACAAAAGGGAGTATTTGAGGATTTATTAGTGAAAGGGAACATCAATTCGGACACAATAGATCATCAGACAGGTACCACTGATGTGCTGTTCATCGCTTAATTTCAACGTCTGCCTTTTTCTTTCATTTTTCGCCTTTGGTTCCAGAAAACTGCAGCATGCAGAAGGCAGACAAAGTCGATAACTTTGAACGTACAGACTACCTTTGTGTGACCACTGCCATCACCAAAATAGATTTTGGTGAGCCCCAATTATTATTACAGTAAAAGATTTGAATGATTTCATTGAAGATTTGAACTGATCATTCAAAGAAGTTTGAATGATCAGTCGCCAATTTGCATTATTGAATGGATATTGTCTGTCCCCAGCGTACAAAGTGAAAGTCGAGGAATTCATTGCAAAGGAGACAATTGATGTGTATGATATGAAGATCTTGTCCGTCATCAAGGAAGGTGGGTAATTATCAACTGTATGTAAAGATGGAAGGCACTTTCTGTTTCAAAAAGGTGGCCAACATAGAAGTGCCAAAAAAAAACCATTCTATTGTTTAGCCAGCAGGGACCACCACAAATGAAAATGACTTGTTGTCAATGCAGGAACTACTGATGTGGGTCCCTTGGGGAAAAAGCGTGCATTCCTCGGCTACCCACACTGCAGGAAGGCTTTAGGTTTGCAGAGCGGCAAGACTTACCTGCTCATGGGGACATCAAAAGACATTCGGCAAGAGGTCCTGAACAATGTTCTAACGTGAGTTTGTCCACTGACGTATATGGGGGTTGTATTTGGATCCCCTAATTATTTCTGCTGGGCGGCATTCAAGCCAAACCAGGGGTCTATTTCACAAAGCAGGTTCAACGAACTCTCAGTCTAACCCTGATCTCTGAGTTGATCTACCACGTCACCACAAATGGACTTCCAATAAAGTTCTAGTGACTGATTTTTTTTCCAATTGTTTATCTTTTAATAACAAATGGCAGAAGTGTAAGCAAAAACTCGCCAGCTGAATGAATGAATGTGGAAATTAAATGCTGTGTGTGGCTGAAAGAAGGTGGAGACAGAGAGAAACTCAAGGTTCAATGAGGAAAAACCTGGTCCCGACCAGGTTAGCTTCAAAGAGTCTGTTACCGTGGTAACTGACCGAGAGCTTAAGTTACCTCCATTAGTGAAACGGGCTAGAATTAGCCCTCTTTCTCTGGTTTGAGTTACCTCCCTTGGGGTCTTAGTGTTGTGGTCAGACAACAAAGGTCGTAAAACAAAAACACCACCATCCTTCTAGTCGCTAATGGGGATTTTACAAAAGCGCCCATCAGCTACTCGACTTTAAAGCTTCTCTACCTGGTGCCAGTTACTGTTTTAGCACCTGCACGACTGCAGTCCTGAGAAGCTGAGTCGAGCTGAAAATGTGACGTCAACAGAGTGCAGGCCAACAATTGGACAGGGACTGGCGATGCAGGGGATTCATGAGAGCGACTCATTTGCGAAGAAATAAAAACCCTCAATACCTGTCATTTGAAAAATCCTGCATCTTCCGTAAAGAGGGAAATCGGCTAGCAAACCAGCGCCGTGGTCAACCAATGACTAGGCAACGAGTAGGTCTATCGGATCTCTGAGCTGATGGACACTCTCGGTTACCAGCAGTCATTAAACGGTGTCTGAAAGTGGGGAAATAACCCCCCCACCCCCACCCCAAAAGCAAATTGCCGTAAAATGAATATGGCACCGCAAACTTAGAACGTCAAGACACTGTCGCTGTGATGACTCTGCCCCCATTGTGGTGATACTCATTTATGATGGATTAGTAACATTAGTAATATTCTGCTGGTCAGCTAGGCGGTTTGTTTGAAATTTCTGACAAGAGCACATGATGTTTAAACAGGAAATTTTGCAAGACAGAGTTGTTGCACTTGTTGGAAAATTGCAGCTATAAATGAAGATTTGTATTTAAGAATTTAAATGCATATACGCATGTGTTGTGTCTTCAGGTATCGCTACATGCTGGGTCAGAACACCTGGGTGGAGTACTGGCCCACTGATTCGGAGTGTCAGACTGATGACCACGAACTAACCTGCAGTGGCATCCAAGAGATGAAGCAGCAGTACGAGCTCTTTGGATGTCTAAATAAGTAAAAGGATGCTGCTGCTTTATTGGCCTCTGTTCAAATGAACATTTTACATGGATGAAATTTGCGAGGCTCTCAGTAAAAATGTGTCTCCGAATTCATTAAAGTGTGCTCGATGCTCATTGTGTTGTTTTTTCTTAATAAAAAGACATTAGATAAAGATTAAGGTAGAGCTGGTAGAGTGAAGACAGGAACCATCCGATTTATTGTAAGGCATCTCTAGGTCGGCTCTTTAGCAACACAAAGTGCTCGACAAAAAACATTTTATTATGATGGCATTAAAATTAAGTTTTGAACAGGTGTTATATATGACTTATCTTACATCCTTACTTGTCTCACCTTGATTAATACAGAAGGCCTAAAAAGGCACAACAGGCCAGGAATAAAAAACAGTGAAACAAATAAAGTGGAAATAAGGCTTTATACCTACTCTGTGAGGTGTATATAAATTATACTTGTGTTTTGCAAAATACCATTTTAAATACAATCTTAGAATTCACCGCAATATGACAACTATTTTCTGCCTGCAAAAGATATACAGCAGGAAGAGAACATTGTTAATGCTATTTTCAGAGTAGTAACATGAAAACACTTGATAACATGAGTAGGAACATTTAGCAAACAAGCATTATTTTCACATTTTAGAGAAGAAATGTTAACAGACATGTTTTTCCTTTTAAAATAATGCAGTTGGATTAAAATTTTCTCTAAATTCTAATTAAAATATTTGCATTATGTTGTCTGAAATTCTTTCTGTGAGGCTTTGGAATAAGCAGAATTTGGAACATTTGGAAAGCAACTCTAAGAACATTTTGAAAATGTGCATTCCTGCCATTTTGAAACTACGACAGTTAGAACTTTTTGACAATCTGCAAGAATAATCTGGAAAAATTACATTTTGGAGGGAAAAAACAAAAACCTGGAAGGCACCTGTGCCAAGCAGGCAATCATGATTAAAGAGAACTCACTGATTGATATTAAGTCCCCTTCAAAGTCGATCAGTTTTTTCAGAAGCATGGAGACGTGTGTGTCGACTGCAGAAGACTTCTTCTGGACCATCACACCTTACTTCTTGGATACAACCTTGTCCCTTTCCACTCTTTGCTCCCAATGTTTGGGGTCAGGCTCTGAGCAGAGGAAATCCTCAGGATGGAGTGAAGGTGCTCATCAGTCAGTGCATTTACATGGCACTAGAGAAATTCAAATTATTGCCTTAGTCCGATAATGATCGGAGAACTCACGTGCATGTAAACACCTTAGTCAGTTAAGACGAGTTCTATGTGATGTTTAATTTATTTTCATCAAAGAGAACAGTTGCAGGTATGTGCTGCCAAACACGGGCCGTTTACACAGGAAGAAAATGCGTTTACACTAGGGGTGTGAATCTTTCACTCACAAAACGATATTTGATGATGACTTCGTGTAAACTTTACACAAAGTCGTCATCAAATATTCTCCTGTTTAGACGGAAACGACTGAAAACGATGTAGTACCTATGCCAGGCCTGGTGTGGCACTGCAAGTTTACTTTCTGAAGGCAGAAGAAGGAGAAGAACATCTGAAGCACACCAAGTGGAATAATCCCTCTGTCAAGATATTGTTCCACCTAGTTAATGTAAAGATTTAAGCTTTTTAAAGATTCAAGAGAAAGATTTTAAGATCTATATAAAATTAAGACACAAATAAGTTCTTATCATATTTATCATTTTGCACAAAAGATTTGAAATTATGCAAGCAGCACACACTTTAACATAATTACAGTGTTGATGAAAAATGTATTCATCCTTTACAGAGCACTGTTAATACATGTGTAGCAACAAGCTACAAACCGTCCACCCTCAGGTCAGCTAAATAAACTCTGATTGACTTTGCACTGTGAAATGATTCCCTCACAATCGACAAATGAGTCTCTTTCTCAACCACTGCTGGGAAATTATACACTACTGTAGCTGTGTTTATACATTAGATTGATTGCAATGTCATGATGATGTTTCGTCTTGAGCCACAGATGGCATCGGCCATGCAGGTCATCCTGTTGGTTGCTTTGGTGAACCAGCAATTTCACCTAATGTACTGCTAAGGTTAGTAGCAACCTCCAAGTAGAAGATCTATTTGAGTGCAGTATTTTCTTTTAAACAGAAAAAGTTTGTTGGTCAAAAGTGTTTTTTGACCAACAACAGCTTTCAACAGCATACACACTTTTACCATCGACTCTCGTCTCTTGTTCAAAGTTCACACACAGCAAACAGATGCTGGAAATATGATGGAATGGTGGATGGATCCAACATAGGATGCAGATCAAGACAATCACTAGATTACTCATTGTGTGCCAGAGGTCACAGCCTGTGTCTGAGCAAGCAGTGTTGTTGTTTATTGTTTTGTTTTTTTTTATTATTATTTTAGCCAAATTGGAACCAGCACATGCCTTTCACTATTATGCTCCCATTTACTTGCATGTGAGAAAACCTCAAGACTAGATATTTGATCTTGGTCTTTTTGACATTAAATTACATTGAGATTAGTTTAGATTTTCTGGAAAAAAAAAAAAAAAAAACTCCTTTTATGAATCAAAAATGTATCAATTGAAAAGGTGGAGCCTGACATCTCTCTTGGTACTTTCTTTACAGGCATGTGTTGATGGCTCCCAACCTACTGCGGGTTGGAACCACGGAGAACATCTTTGTGGAGTGTCAGGACTGCACAGGAGGAGACATCCAGGTGGACATCAGAGTAATGGCACATCCAGCAAAAGACAGAACACTCGCAACGACAATTGTGACCCTGAGCAGAATGAACAACTTCCAGGCACTGGGAAAAATAATGGTATACGAAATGCTGTTTTTCTGCACAGATGTTAGAAATACATGCAGACAGCCAGTAAGCCACTACTAGCAGTTCAGGGGTCATAATTTATTTCTTGAGACAAATCAAATATATTATATCGGCATTAGCATCAATGGCTCAGTGGTAATATCACACACTGCAACTTAGTCTTGTACATTTTGATCTATCTATCTATCTATCTATCTATCTATTGTGGAAAATGTAAAGAAAAAGTATTTAGAAATAGTAGTTTGGCATATACACTACAAATAGTAAGCTAGCAAATCTGTGAGCTATCTGGAGCACTCATAAAGTGTCTGGGGTTCATTTTCCTGGGTTTAACAACTTGTATGCAACTACATCCCTCCAGACATATATGGAATGCAAGTGGGGTGCAATTACAAAGGCCTCACCAATGTCTCACCATTATTTCCCCGACAATAAGCATAATGTCTTTAAACATGTTAAATTTGATTCATTTTAAAAATCCGTCAGGGTAAAAGGGGAAGCCCTTGGAACAGTTCCACAAAACCAAACCAATGCCAGTCAGGAGCAGTCTCCTCTGAAAGTTTTGGCTCTTCTTTAGATCTGAAAAATGTTTTCCACCTCTGAGAAAACGGAAAGCCCTGCTGTTGCCCCTGCAGCAATTACATGCAGCCATATTCAGGCTTGGCTTTTTACCAAATGCACTAGGATTGGCCTTAAGTATACACCCAGATGTTATATTTTGTTTTAACCATATCACTGACTGCTTGGTGCAGATTTCTGCACAGGACTTCAGCAGGAATCCACGTATCAAGCAGTACGTTTACCTGGTGGCTGTGTTCCAAAACGGGCCCCGACTGGAGAAAGTGGTGATGGTGTCCTTCCAGGCCGGCTACATTTTTATCCAGACCGACAAGACTCTCTACACACCCGGCAGCGACGGTGAAAGGTCCCAAATGTTATCAGGTCGACCTGGTTATACTCCCATAGCATTAGAAGCTTAAGTTGGACACTTGCTTGTTTACAGTTCTTTACAGGATTTTTGGTTTGACACCCGGCATGGAGGCAGTGGAGCAGAACTCTAGTTCTGATACCGCTGTTCCAGTCGACATTGAGGTAGATTTTTTCTTTAACTGAGTGAATAACATTCAATGTTAACCAGTAACATCGGAATGAAATGGGACATTTACCATCATTTGTTGAATCTTGATTATTCTCAGATCCCCGATGGCCTCTTTTTGCCTGCGCACCCAGTTTCTCTGGATTCAGCAGTGGGACATTGACGGTTTAGACTGCCTGAAATTGTGAGGTAAGGTTCTTACTCATTACTCATTAATATAGTTATTCTGCTTTTGCAAATTACCTGAATTTTATTTTCTTGAGATATGTGCATTGAGGTGCAAATTCACAAATTCAGTCACATCACAAATTCAGTCTGTGTTGTTGGTCAGTAGTTTATAGTTTTGATGAAGTGTGTGTCTCTGCTGTCTCTCTGCAGTTTTGGCATTTGGAAGATTGTGGCAAAGTTTTCAAACAACAGATATCACAGCTTTTCCGCAGCGTTTGAGGTCAAAGATTCTGCTAAGTCCCCCACTAGATGCACTGTTTGAACACCCATCACTTGCTTGCTGACAAATCATCTGAGAAATCCCCTTTGACTTTTCAGTCTTGCCCAGTTTTGAGGTGAAACTTACACCTGGGATGAAATTCTTCTACGTGGACAGTGAACAGTTGACCGTCAGAGTCGAAGCTATGTATGTAAAAATGTTGTTGTTTTGATTTTAAAAGACCTCAGAAACGTGACACAAGTCATCTCCTTCACTCAGTCATTTAAAGAATACAAAATGTACTTGAGGGAAACAAGGTGGTGCAGTGGCTAGTGTCAAAGCAAGAAGGTTGTGGGTTTAATTCCCATGGACTCAATGCTCCCCCAAGACTCTGAGTGCAGTAAATAAAGTATATGTTGTTAAATGGAGTGGGTACAGACCAGTAGTGTTACTACACAACTGAAAGAAGGTGTGTGTGTGTGTGTGTGTGTGTGTGTGTGTGTGTGTGTGTGTGTGTGTGCGCGTGCGTGTGTGAACAATGTAAGACAAGATAACAAGGGAGAAAGACCCACAACTACAACAGCAGAAGCTGTAGAAAAGTAACCATAAAGACATGACTGTAAAATAGTGCATATAAAGTGATGAATAGATCTCATATCTATTCATTTCAGGTAATTGTGTTCAATTATAAAAGTTCTTTGTGGGAAGGTACACTCGTGTGCTTTACCGACCGCCATTACATGTGAGGCAACGTGCTTCACGATTGTGTTTTTTTGGAAACCACTAGAGGGTGCTGAAATACAATTTATTTTGTTTGACGAAGGACACACCCCCTTCTATGCAAATATGCCTCATTCAAACAGCGGCAGATCCAGAAAGAGTTTGCGCTTGTGTCCGCACGCAGTTTGACAGACGGAGACACCACCAGCCAAAACCAGGCGCAGCTTCTGTCTGTCAAAGTGTTTCTGGCTTCTGAGTGAAACTTTCCTCTCTGAAAAGCCTGAAATATATATATGGCTCCCCAAATCTTATATATAGATAGGCATAGACTACAGTATATATGCCAATATTTTAGATAGGCTATGGAAAATACAAATGGTACTCAGGTGTACTAACGCGTCTTGCGTCTTGACTTTCTTTCCATTATGGCAGCAGTCTTGGTAAGACGGAGGAGGCATCATTAGCGCAAAAACCTTCGTGGATACCCGCATATGTGGCGCAAATTGCGGCCGCAATCCCGCCGCAAAATGCGCCGCATTTTAGCACTGTGCTCAATTCTTTGAGGATCTACCCCTAAGTATTCCGAACTTTTTCTAGGTACTTGTTTGGTAAGGAGGTGGATGGGACGGCCTACGTTTTATTTGGTGTTTTGCACAATGATCAGAAATATTCCCTGCCAAGTTCCCTCCAGAGAGTGCCGGTGAGGAGATTCACCATACTTTTGTTGACAAATAAATTGCCACCAGTCACTCCTCCAGCTTACTGATTTAAAGTTGGATTTTATGTCACTGTAGATCACCAGTGGTCGTGGGGAGGTCACACTGAGGAGAGAGCAGCTCACACAGGCTTTCTCCAATGTCTTGCACCTTGTGGGAAGCTCCATATTTGTCCGTGTCCATGTGCTTACAGAAAGTGGTGAGAAGGAAGCATTGAAAAAACAAACACTCCCATTACAAAAATGTTACTTTTTTGTGTGAACAAAAAGGTCTCTGCTTCAACTCCACAGGCCACAAAATGGTGAAGGCTGAATTGAAGAATATCCCAATTGTCTCATCAGCGTATTCCATCAAATTCAAGAACACACCCAAATATTTTAAACCCGGAATGATCTTTGATGTCACGGTAAAGTTGACCAACAGCCTTTGTATTGCTACGTTGTCACACCTTTGTACTTTGTTTTTGTTTGTTTTGTTTTGTTTTTAAGGGAAAAGAGAAACCCATCACTGCAGGCACAGATATGTAGAAAAGTTAAGATGTTTGTGTCTCTAATGGCAGATCCAAGTTACAAATCCTGACAAAACTCCTGCACAAGATATAGAGGTGGAGGTGCAGCCAGACCAGGTGCGGATTTGCACTGACGCTAATGGCATGGCAAGAATGAAACTCAATTCAGTAGAAAATGGTCAACGACTCGTTATCCAGGTATAATCTGATGCCTGTCACCTGCACTCATGGTTCGTTTTTTTACTCATGAATGCAGGGTCAATGTCCCTTAGCTGTTTGGCTCATTAACAGCTTTGTGTATTGAATTGCAGGCAATGACGACTAATATTAGCATTCCACAGGGCAGAGAGGCATGGAACTCCATGCTAGTCCACCCATACCACAGTGAAAGCAACAGCTACATCCACATTGGTGAGAGGCACGGTTGGGATAATAATAATGATGATGATGATAATAATCATCTGTTGTTGTTACAGAAATCGTTGCAGCTGAAATAACAGTTGGAGAATCCCTGCGTGTCATGTTTGTCCTAAACAAAAATATTCAGCAGGACATCACATTTCTGGTAAGAGAGGCGTTGTGGAGAGCTTTTGTGGTGCCTTCAGCCTCTCGAGCGCAGAATGCGATAAACCTGCATTCGACAGCAAGGACCACCATACATTGTTGCAAGATGACTAACTGTCAGTACAGAGAGGGGTACTAAATTACAAACTGTTTCTCATGTTTTTTGTTGGTCTTCATGAAAAATTGAGCAAAATAACAATTACAAATGCCCAAATGTACATTTTGTCTGATCTGGCATGATTTTGTGGAAATATGGCCACAAAGTTCTGGGCCTGGCTGTAGTTTAGTCGTGTGTGTACTTGGCATAGCAAGCATAGCATGGCATAATATGGAATCCTTCAACTTGACGGTAAAACCAAGCGTCAAAACAGGTATTTGCAAACCAGGCGATGACGTCGCGATGTCCACGGTCAACGCTCCAGGGTGACTGTGGCGTGTAAACTGTGAGTTTGCCTTTTGCAGGTGACAAGCAAGGGTCAGCTGGTGAAGCACGGCCGTTCCAGGGTCAACGGACAAACACTCACAACTGTGGTAGTCGTTACCAAAGACATGCTGCCCTCATTCCGCATTGTGGCCTACTACCACACTAGCAGCAACGAAGTGGTGTAAGACTCGGTTTGGGTGGATGTCAAGGACACCTGCATGGGCTCGGTGAGACACACACAAGCCGCGTTCCACACCGCAGGGTAGGACAAGTTCACCCGCGAAAGCACAAGAAAGTTGTGCTGCCCAGATTAGCCGCCCCCTGGGCCTGATGATAAACTTGTTTGACCAGCCGGTGAGCGTTGATGACTAAGTAACATGTCTTTCTGCTCATCAGGTGAGAACATGCTAACATTGACGTTTTGTAGAGTTGGTCCCTTTCAGGAGGCCAGACAGTGACCTGTGACAGCTAATGCCAGTCACCACACCAACACGACAAGCTATTACACCCTATATTTTTTTAACACTGGGTTCTGCACAGACAGAAGCTCGTGCAGCGGGCGGATTTCTGCGTTGTGTCTTTCGATCAAGTGAGACGCACACAGGTGTCAAGCATCCTCTGGGTTAATTCTTTAAAGAGAAAAAAATTAAAATATACAGGCGTCACACACGGTCAGTAACCGCTGCAACTCTCTCTCTCCGCAGCCCGGAGCACGCACGGCTCTGTGCCACTCACGGCACTATTGGTGTAAAATATTCACAAACCCGAAGTTAAATCTAATGCATTAAATATGTACCACATACTGCACAGTCCACAAAAATAATAATAAACTAATTTAGCCCAAGTCAACTCGTTTTTATATATATATATATATATATACATATATATATATATATACATATATATATATACACATACATACATACATACATACATATATATATATATATGTATATATATATATATATATACATATATGTATATATATATATATGTATATATATATGTATATATATATATATATGTATATATATATATATATATATATATATATACATATATATATATATATATATATATGTATATATATATACGTATATATATATATGTATATATATATATATATACATATATGTATATATATATATATGTATATATATATATATGATATATATATATATATATATATATATATATATATATATATATATATATATATATATATATATATATATATATATATACATATATATTTATATGTATATATATATGTACTTTATTAGTCCGAGATTTTATACAAAGAGAAGTGCGTATCCATTACATGCATAGGTGCATGAAACACTAGGGTTGCCACCCATCCCGTTTTTCCCAGAATTGTTCTCTTTTTTCACCACCTGTCCCGGGAAAAAACTAAAATCCCTCCCGGGACACAACTTGTCCCGTTGTTTAGGGAAAATGACAAAACCTCGTCTGTGGTCTACTCCCGTAAATTACGCGGTTGTCCCATATTACAATCGCACGGGACGCACTTCACTTTGTCCCGTATTCCCAGATATTTTGAGGACGCCTCTCCGCCTCCGCCCCCCCGCCCCCGCAGTACAGTATTTGTTATTGTGGTCCTCCATCCTGGGGATGTTGTTCAAATAACAGAAAACCCTTCGTGCATCATGCATACTTGTAATGTTGTAATAATAATAATAATAATAATGATAATAACGACCGCAACCGTGCGGCGAGCTTCCGCGTCCTGCCTGGAACTAGTTCCCTACTAGTCGGACTCACCTGCCTGGCAGCTCGCCTACTGGGATGCATCACGTGACTCGCCTGCACCTATCAGTCACGGCTGCAAATATTTGAGTTTCTGTTTGTCCGCCGGTTGTGCCGGTGTTTCCGCTCGCTGCAAATGCAGTTGCGTCTAGTGATGGGAATTCCGTCTCTCTTTTTTTAGAGAACCGGTTCTTTTGGCTCTATCAGCTCGCTAAAAAGAGCTGGCTCTTTTGGCTCCCAAGCGATTCCTTAGATTTAGTTTTTATGAATGAATGAATTAGTAATGCTCATGAAACAAACAAAAAATAAACGTGTATTTTCTATACATTTATATATATAGAACACAGTGGTGTGAAAATAACTATAAAATAAAACAAACACCCACCTCAAAACCACTATGTACAAGTGAAAGAACACATCAATGAAACATCACAACAAGATAAAAGCCAAAAATTGTAAAACAATAAAAAGAAAAAGAAAAAAAATATTCTCTTTGTTTTGGGACCTTATTTTTTTTTTTACCTTTTTTATTTTTATTTTTTTTTTTTAGAAAAATCCTAATATTTTCTATTCAACAGCACATTTACAGGCCTGATGCACGCCACTTAACCGTTGTACTGGACCCTGAAGATTTACTACAAACTATCAGAGATGTTTCATTTGACCTGATTTATTTTTATTGACTTACTTGACTTTTTGGCCGCCTGTGATGTGGGCGACATGTAGGCGTGTGTGACATGAGCATTTTGTGCAGATGGAGGGAGGGGGGAGGATAAAAGCAGTGTGGTGCTTGGGGGCGTTGAGAGCAGACCAGGATCGGGAAGATGAGGAGGACTCTGCTTTGGCTGCTGGCCTCTCTGGCCTTCGCCTCTTTCACCTCTGTCACGGATGGAGCTCAGCTGTAAGTAGACACCACCAGCAGTTCCTTCTAGACCAGGAGTGTCAAACTCATTTTGGTTCGCAGGCCACATAGAGGATTATCTATTCCCACTCCTAACCCTAACCAGTGAAATCATGGTATGGTAATATTAACGTAAAAAAAAACAAAAAAAAATCAACTTCCAATTGTTTTTTTTGTTTTACTTCGTTTGTGTCCTTTGAGCACTCTGCAGCTCGACTTTGTCTGTTTGACAGAGACGTTTTGGGGCAATGAAGGTAGCCAATAGGAGACATTCTGGGGTAATGAGGGTAGCCAATAGGAGACGTGAGCGGCTGTGCTTGTGCCGACTTGCTCAGCCCCAATATTTAGTTTGCTTGCAAAGCAGAAACGATGTTGGGACACCAAGTGGACACATTTAGAACAGCAGTTTCTTTCATTGAAAATTTGCAGTTTTTATACTTTGCAAACTTATCTCACGGGCCGGCAAAAAAACAGTTTGCGGGCGTGATCCGGCCCGCTGGCTGTATGTTTGACACCCCTGTTCTGGACAATGTCCAGAGTAAGTCAAACTATCAGGGGAGAATGATGGAGCAATTAAAAAGTTTGTTGGTTAAAAGTGTTCAAAAACACTCAACAAAATCTACACATCCACCTCTGACGAACCGCATTGTCAATTTTCTACATGACAGAATGTTTTGTGCTCATGGCTCGACCCAGTGCCAGTCTGGTGTTTTTAGACTGAATCACAGGTTGCTGCTCCAGTTTCTTGTTCAAAGTTCACACACAGCAAACAAATGACAGTCATATGATGAAATGCTGCATTGATCCAGTGCTGGATGCAGATCAAGACAATCACGAGATTACTCATTGTTAGTTGAGCTCACAGCCTCCACTTGAGCAAAGTTTTTTTTGTTTTTTTAAGTTTAGTTTTGTGAGCCAATTCCGTGTGACAATCACTGGCCCTTTAAATAAATGTCCTGAGAATGAAACAAAAACAAATATTCATGTTACAACAAACATCTTTCCCCCCTTTACAGATTAAAAAAAAAATTGTTAAACTGTGGCCTTGACATTGCGTGTGGTTTGGGAACCTTATCGATCTCTGCAGGGAGGTGATGTCGGCCCCAAACCTCATGCGTATTGGAACCCCAGAGAACATCTTTGTGGAGTTGCAGGACTACACAGGAGGAGGAGACGTCCAAGTCGTCATCCGGGTGAAGAGCCATCCGATCCCGACCAGGGAGTTTGCCAGTGCAACGGTGACCCTCAACAGCAGCAATCACTTCCAGGCGATGGGATCAGTGACGGTAAATCATGGACTGTTTCACCAAAGACACCCAGCACTCAATCATCGGGGTGAAAGTAGCTCTGCTTTTATGTATGTGTGTGTGTGTGTGTGTGTGTGTGTATGTGTGTACTAAATGGTAATAATAATAATAATAATGGATTGGATTTATATTGCGCTTTTCAAGGACCCAAAGCGCTTTGCATTGAACCATTGAAGCATTCATTCACACCACATTCACACTGGTGGAGGTAGCTGCCCTGGGGCAGACTGATAGAAACTTGGCAGCCAATCCGTGCCAAACAGCCCCTCCGACCACCACCCAACATTCACTCACATCTGCATGAGGCAAAACACTTTGCCTTTGTGTTTTAGTGTTTCACTAAAACACTTTGTGAATACCGGTCCAGATTTATTTGTTTTGTTTTTGTTTTTCTTGGTCTGTCTGCTCATGGGGTTCAGGTTCCTCCGACAGACTTCAACAGGGATCCAAGTGTCAGGCAGTACGTGTACCTGCAGGCTCAATTCCCAGGCATGGTGGTGGAGAAGGTGTTGATGGTGTCCTTTCAGGCCGGCTACATCTTCATCCAGACCGACAAGACCCTCTACACCCCCGAAAGCACAGGTGAATCTGACAACCGTCTCTGCTTCCTCTGCTCAATTGACAATGTAGAAAACGTGATCTGGAAAACTTCAGTAATGTGTTGTTGAGAACTTTCAGTTAAGGTTTTGTCAGCACCGTCTTTTCACAGTTCTTTACAGGGTTTTTGGTTTGACGCCCAGCATGAAGCCCGTGGAGGACTTTGGTGGCACTGGTACTTCTGTTACAATCGAAATTGAGGTAGCTGAGTGGTAAACATTTAATTGCCACTAGTAACATTGGAATGAACTGCCACAATCTCATCTGCTGCATGTTTTAACGTTTAGACGCCAGACGGCCTCATTTTGCCTCATGAAACAATTACTCTGGATTCAGGGCTAAAGTCTGGACACTATAACCTTGCTGAACTTGTGAGGTGAGCTATTTTCATTTTTTTTTTTTTTTTTTTCTAAAATGAGATTTAAGTGATTATTAAAATAAAAATGTGCCTGTCTTTATTTATTTGCTACTTTTTTCTAATCAAACTATTATTATATTGAATTTATGAAGTACGTGTCCCTGTTGCTGTGTGCAGTGTTGGTGAGTGGAAGATTTTGGCAAAGTTTTCCAAGAACCCACAGCAGACCTTTTCCGCAGTGTTCGAGGTCAAAGAATACGGTAACTTACTCACTAGTTGCCACTATTTGAACAACCATTACCTTCTGGTTGACAAACCATCAGAGAAATCCCCTTTGACTTTTCAGTCTTGCCAAGTTTTGAGGTGAAAATTACACCTCGGAGACCCTTCTTCTATGTGGACGATGAAGAGTTCACCGTCAACATCAAAGCTACGTAAGCTATGTTGTGATTTTGATGACCTCAGCAGTCACAAGTATGTGCCATTGTATTGGGTGTGTGAAGGACGAGTACTACATTAATCATCTAATCACGTTTAAGCAGAAGAAAAGACAGAAAATCAGACCTTTAGAAATTACGAATAGCGGTATACTCCTGTATTAAAAAAAAAACCCCAGTTGAACTTAATTGAAAATGCCCAAATGTATACTACTACAACTAGTACTACTTTACTACTACTACAACTACTAATGATGACAACAACAACAACAACTATAATAATAATTGCAACAAAATTGGTCTGGCGAAATACACCATTCTTTCGCAAGGAAAAGAAAAGCCGAAAAGCACGTGGGATAATTGGTAATTTGGTGTTCAAATGTCTAAATATTAATAATTTACTTTTGAATTTATTTTGTGCATTATGAAATTGGTATCTTTTCATAGGTACCTGTTTGGGGAGCCAGTGGCTGGGATGGCCTATGTGGTATTTGGGGTTATGTCACAAATTGATGAGGAAACAGACAGCACAAACGATCAGAAAACAAGCCTTCCAAGTTCCCTCCAGAAAGTGGCGGTGAGCAAATTCACCATATTCTCATAGAAAGAATGTTTGCCAAGTAAATAGCAACTTGCGACTCCTCCCTCTTACTGATTTAATGGTGCATTTAATGTCATTGTAGCTCACCAATGGCCAAGCAGAGGTGACAATGACAAGAGCGCACCTCACACACATATTCCCTAATACCGTGGAACTGGCACAGCAGAGACGCGCCATATTTGTAGATGTTAGTGTGCTCACAGAAAGCGGTGAGAGGGAAGCATCTGTTATATCTGTTACGTCTGAGGTTTTTTTGGGAGGGGGTTGACTGACATGTTTTTGTTTTTGCCTCTTTCCACTCCAAAGGCAGCGAAATGGTGGGGTCTGAATTGAAGAATATCCCAATTGTCACGTCACCGTACACCATCAGCTTCAAAAACACACCCCCATATTACAAATCTGGAATCACTTTTGATGTAACGGTAAGTGGGAGCAGTGGCTGGAGAATTGTATTATTTTCACTCTTCAATAAAATCTCCCTTTTCAACAAAAAATAGGAAAATCTGCCAGACATAAATGTGGATGCTTCATGCAGATAGCATTGTTTGCAGTGAAGAAATTAGTTTAGTCTTACAAAACAGGTTTAGCACAAATGTACTAAAAAAAAAAGTGCTGTTTTTTTCTCTGATGACAGGTTAAAGTTATCAACCCTGATAAAACTCCTGCAAAAAATGTAGATGTTATGGTTGATGTGCCATCTGAAAGTGACATTCAGACTAAGTTGGGAACAACTGATACCAACGGCTTGGCAAGAGTTACCCTCAACATTATTCAAACGACGGCAGATTTGACTATCAGGGTATGTCCTATCATGTGCACTCAGAGAGTGTGTGAAAGTTTTACACAAATTAGATTGTCTCATGCTTTTGCTTCAGCAAATTCGCCCTATTAAGTCACTCTGTGCTTTGAATTGCAGGCAAGGACAAATGTTCAGACACTTCCAGAACACAGACAAGCATCAGCAAACATGGAAGCTAGAGTTCATAGGCTTCAAAGCGACAAGTACATCCATATTGGTGAGAGGGAGTGAAGAAACTATTTCCATTACTCAGTGGGGTGGTAATTATCTATTCTAGATTGTGATCCATCTTTGCCGCCACTACTGTGTTGAATGTCATTCCAGGTATTGACAGTGCTCGAGTAGCAGTTGGGGATGACATGAAAGTCACCGTGATCCGAAACACAGATCTTCAGAGTGACATCACTTTTTTGGTAAGAGATGCTTTTGCAAGCAATTTGTGGAGTGACTAAGCCTCCAGAGTCACGCTGTCTAACTGTGCACAGATATCGAGCAGGGGACAACTGGTCGGCCACCATCATTCCAGTGAAAGAGGGCAAGTCATTTCGGAACGGATCCCGATCACCGATAAGATGTTGCCATCGTTCCGCATCGTGGCCTACTACCACACCAGCAACAGTGAAGTGGTTTCAGATTCTGTTTGGGTGGAAGTGGATGACACCTGCATGGGCTCGGTGAGACACACACAAGCCGCGTTCCACACCGCAGGGTACGACAAGTTCACCCGCGAAAGCACAAGAAAGTTGTGCTGCCCAGATTAGCCGCCCCCTGGGCCTGATGATAAACTTGTTTGACCAGCCGGTGAGCGTTGATGACTAAGTAACATGTCTTTCTGCTCATCAGGTGAGAACATGCTAACATTGACGTTTTGTAGAGTTGGTCCCTTTCAGGAGGCCAGACAGTGACCTGTGACAGCTAATGCCAGTCACCACACCAACACGACAAGCTATTACACCCTATATTTTTTTAACACTGGGTTCTGCACAGACAGAAGCTCGTGCAGCGGGCGGATTTCTGCGTTGTGTCTTTCGATCAAGTGAGACGCACACAGGTGTCAAGCATCCTCTGGGTTTATTCTTTAAAGAGAAAAAAATGTAGGCGTCATACACGGTAATAAAACACAGTGATAAAAATGCATTAAATAGTTACCACATACTGCACAGTCCACAAAAATAATAATAAACTTTAGCCCTAGTCAGCTCGTTTTTATATATATATATATATATATATATATATATATATATATATATATATATATATATATGTATGAATTCCAAAATATCAAAACAAACCAGATTAAACAATCCACGTACCTTTAAAGAGAAAAAAATAAGAATATACAGACGTCACGCACAGTGAGTCAATGCTGCAACTCTCTCTCCGCAAAGGCAAGCAATTTCTTTTGAATGACTTATAAGAATAATTAAATACATTTACGAGTCATTAGCCAACAGAGGGTTACTTCATAAATTCACTAACAACCCGTACCACAGAACACATGAACACACAGTAGTTACAAGGATAATAAATCATGACGGAAAAGAGAGCACTCAAAATTTGACTCACCAGCCCGGAGCACGCACGGCTCTGTGCCACCGGGTGATGCAACGCCAGAACGGTACCTCCGAGGAACATGGGGCATTCACAATGGGAACCTCTTTTTTTTTTTTTTCTTACATTTTTGCAAGCAAAAAATAATAATAATACATTTTGGCGAAGTTCACAACAACAAAGGTTTTAGGGAAAACAAATAAAATAAAATAACAAATAAAATTTGACTTGGCTACACTGGGTCCACTCAGTGGGCTTCTGTACACTCATGAGTAAAGATCAGCTGCTCCTGCACTCCACTGGTACTTAAGATTTCCAGACAAAACCTGTGACAAGTATATATTTGACACGTCCTTCTCTTTTACAAAAACATATATTTTAATGCTTGGGATTGTGCCAAATGACATCTCCCGTTGATTATAGTTGACGCTGGAGTTCTTAAGTCCATTTCAAGAGCCCGGAGGAAGATGTCGACTTAAGGTCACTGGAGACCCAGAAGCCACAGTGGGACTGGTGGCAGTGAACAAGGGTGTCCATGCGCTCAACAACCAGCACCCTCTTTCACAGAGAAAGGTTGAACAAATATATTGGCATCAATTAAAGATCCAATTAAAGATTAATTCACAGATACATCGCAATAAGACTGTGTCATGACGAGCAAACAGCCAGCCCAGATATTTCTCATAGATATGGCTTGTCGCTGTGTGACCCAGGTGTGGGACATTGTGGAACAGTTTGACACAGGCTGCACCCCTGGTGGAGGAAAGGATGCTATGCACGTGTTTTACGATGCCGGGCTGATGTTTCAGTCCAACAATCCTAGACTGGGGACTCCTGACAGACAAGGTGCGATCAGGTTTTTTTGTGTTCTTTGGGTGTTCCATTCAGACACTTTTGGTCTTTTCATCTGTACTTTGAGTTCTTATCAGAAACCCAGACAAAACGAGGCTCTGTCCTTGTGTTTCCAGAGGCAACGTGTCACTCGGTCTCCAGACAGAGACGAGCTACCACCACAGTGGATGCCACGACCAGGGCAGGTGAGAAACATCCACCTCAACAATGTTCTATCTTCTGCTTCAAACGTCCTTTTTTCGGGGGAAGGATGGGTAGGGGTTGGGGGCATTAGTTTGCTGTATGTTGTGGCAGCAGAACGTAGTTTCTGTGCAACAGATAGCGGGCTGCATTGACTCTCATCTCTCCTTTTAATTACTGTCTTTTCTCAAACGCTTTCCCAGTCACCAGTCGTGCAGCACGGGTGCCACGTGAGTAACAACACACACCTGCAAGGTTGCATAGTGACAATGCTGGAGCCTGTTTTGAAGCCCTCCGTTGTGTTGCTCCAAACCGAAAGAAGAAAATGACAGAAAGAAAATGGGCTTTCACAGCCTGTGAACAAAAAATCAGCAAAATTAAATTTATTTTTAGAACGTCACAATGGAAATAACAGACATAAGAGATAAAGACATGGCACCCATAAAGGCATTCTTTTTTTCTCTGTTTTAACGAGATAACAAGTTAATTTCCTAATTCCCCAAGATCTTGAATTATTTATCCCAGGAAAAGAACGGGGGAAAATCCACCACTACAGCACTAATTTACTACAGCAAAATATATCTATTCATATAAATGTCAGCTAATTCTCAGCCACTCTTGCCAGTGTGTGACCAAAAAGGCGCTTTGCACTCAGTGTTGTCTTTTTTTGTTTTGTTTTTTCTGGCAAAAGGTGAAGCGGATGTTGATTTTGATGATGAGATCGGCTCTCGCACACATTTCCCAGACAGTTGGCTGTGGATGGATAACAAACTGCCTGACTGCCCAACAGGGCAACCACACTGGTGAGGAAACTTCGCACTTTTAGAGAGAATAAAGAAAACACAAAAAACAACAAGTGCAGAAAACACAGCGAAAGCTTAGTGTAAACCGGTGGCGGCGGTGCACAAATGTCTCACGACTCATCAGGGCCAGTAACTCTGTCCGTGTTGTGCACGTAACATTTTCTTCCCTTTCCCTTTATCTTCTTCATTGAAAGGACAGTTGTGTTATACATTTTTAACTACTACAGAGCGCAGCTGATCACAGTATGTGAACCCGAACAAAGTGACTCAAGGCTCCCACTTCACTCGTCTCCATTAATTATTTTAAATTGGTTTTTAGTTGTTGTTTTTGTTTTTTTAGGCTAATCGGTTTGTTGGTGACATTGCAGTGAATATTGTTGTGATTGTTTTTGCATTCATCACACCGGTTCACAAATAAGTAGGATGGAAGAGGGCCGACACTTGGCGACCAAACTAACACAATGGGAGAGAAAGGGACTAAGCCTGTAAACAAAGAGTGTCACTTTCCTTTTTTTTTCCCGATCTAGTGAAAGGTCATTTCACCGTATTTTTTTTCTGAGTAACTCCATCACGACCTGGCAGTTCACTGGGATCAGCCTATCAAGGACTCACGGTGAGAATTTAGTCATTGCCATTCATTTCAGAAGTCAACTGGACGGCTCTCCATTCAATCATTCAAAGTTGATCGACTGATGTTTCCTTCTCTTATTTCAGGTATCTGCATCAGTAAGCCGTTAGAGGTGATTGTTCGCAAGGAGTTCTTCATCGATCTGAGACTGCCCTACGCTGCTGTCAGAGGAGAGCAGATTGAAGTGAGGGCCATCCTCCACAACCTGGGGGCTGACGCTATTACCGTAAGTCAGGCTGAGTCCTCGGGTCCAGGCTGGCTAACAGCACCCGGCACTGACAGAGAAGGAGCTGAATCGTTTCTCAGCTCTACTGTACTCTCAGTACTTCAGTCATAATCAACATCAAATTAGTGACATTGAACTCTGTCTCAACACTAAGGTACGTGTGGATCTGCTCGCGGAATCAAACATTTGCAGCTTTGCCACCAAGCGTGGAAAGTATCGGCAGGAATTAAGTGTCGGTGGCCGAACCACACGAGCTGTGCCCTTCATCATCATTCCAATGAAGCATGGAGAATTTCCCATAGAGGTCCAAGCTGCCGTGCTAGATTCTTCACTAAGTGATGGAGTTAGGAAGATGCTGCGGGTGGTGGTAAGAGAAAACTTGAGCGTTATTTTTGTCTGCATGTACGAAGAGAAACTAAAGGTGCTTCCACTAAAGGAGAGGATGAAATTAGAGGACAAAAAGAACGTAAAACAGTTACTCGACCTGACTTGGGCAAAGAGACACCTTGAATGACAAAAGAGGAAAACAATCGCAGCGATAAAAGATGCAGTAGGATTTGCAGTGTTTGTCAGATCACCTGAAAGGTGTTGTCCAATGATTGGCTAGTTGGTGGATTTGGCAAAAAATAAAAATAATTATTAAAATGAGGACAAAGAAGAAAATACCCATACCTTGTGTGTTAAAGTTATATAAGTTGTAAGTGGCAGAAGGGAAATTAAAAAAAAATAAAATTACATTGTGCCATGTGCTCTCCAGCCTCCAGGAACACAAGTCAAATCTGTCATCAATGTCATTTTAGACCCAGCTACTAAAGGCATTGGTAAGTTTACCCGTCTAAAGGAGCCCATTTGCGAGACAGAGTCAACCAATTACACGCTCGTAGGTACCCAAACTATTGTTGTCCCCATGTAGTTGGTCAACAAGTCGAAACTCTCAACAGTGCAATCCCAGCATCAGGACTGGCTCCAGACTCAGCTGCGATGACGGAGATCTCGGTGACAGGTGAGAAATCAGATTGCGCTGTGTCTTGGTTAGAACAGGCACCGTTGCACAAGGCCAGACAAATAAAACAGACTTGCATGTGATGAAGAGGACACAAGTGACATCTGACTGCTTGATTGCTTCAGAGTCACGTGGCGGGGGAAAAAATATTAACAAGCTTAAGCAGTGTTGCCTAATAACACTATTTGTTTATTCATTTATTTTGTGCATTTGCACAGGGAGAGAAAGCTCAGCCAAACCCAACCTGTATGTCAGTATTGCATTGCCCGGCGTGATGAGGCACGTCCGGCTGAACTTCAACAGTGACAACTACTATCAAACAAGGATGCTAAGAGTAAGAGGACACTTGCCCTTAACCAAACACTTAACAGCTAATGATATAAATACCATCTGTTTGTTAGCTGATTGGACAGTGTCTTCAATTTTTTTGACAGTTCAATAGTATCAACCAGAATATTACAGTGTCTGCCACAGGAACAGGAGAAGCAACATTGAAGGTAAGCAGAGGTTTGTCACACTTTTGGCCACAGGGCTCTGTTCAGCAAAACAAAATGTGATTCAGGTCTTTGAGTCATAATGAGGATTTTAGACTGTTGTAGTTCTGTTTTACTGCTTAAACAGAAGGTGCGTGTTAGACTGTGCTGCAGGTGGTGGAATATATATATATATAAAAGTCATAGGAGGACTTGAGGATGAAAAACGTGAAAATTGTAGGCCAGGTGTGGGTTTTTTTTAGCTGATTTTGCTGTTAATTCCTAAAGGGATAACTGACAACTACATTGGATATGTGAATTTGTCAAAACAAAAACAAACAAAAAAACATTTGCAAAAGGCATGCGGGAGCCCCAGAAGCTGTTGCTGTATTTCACACGGGTGCGTCACAAGCTTCTGCCAGCCAGATTCACCAAACATCACCAAACTCTTGGAACATGTGCCAAGAACGTCCACCACCTTTCAATGCCTCAGGATCTCTTTGTCCATCTCAACCCCGTGGTTTGACTCATGGGAAAAATACACCTTTGATCATTAAAGAATATATGACCAGACCTGGCGAAAAGCAAGGAGTGTTTGCTTTTCGCCATTATTGAGACGGCTCTTTTGATGGGCACTAACTTGCACATGTGACTAGTTCGACTTTGTTGATTTCTAGCATTTTCTATCCTCTTTTTTACAGAGAGGGTGTGGGTGTGACACACTACCCCAGATCTGTCTCGGACTATCTCCACTGCGCATGTGTGCTATGTCTGCGTGACGAGTTTCCGCCTCGGCGTCATTTTTTCCCGCGAAACATAAATGAAACGATAGACCAAATAAAAACCCGCTGGAAAAGTTTGAAGGCTTTTGAAAGAGCCGAGGACGTGCGGAGTGCGGACAACGCGGCGTTTATTTACAACACAGGCGGAACTACTACTTACGGAAAATTGGACAACTTCGCCCATGCCCAAATGATTCATTCTGATTAAACGCTTGGCGCACGTATACGCACGTCACGATCGGATCATTTTATTTAGTGTCCATGTAAACAGTGGATTTGGAATTTCCGATCAACCAAGGTTTAGATCGGATTGGAGAAATTTGTGCATGTGAACATAGCTACTGATGAAAATCACTTATTAGTGCTTTAAGAATCGTTCTAATTTGCTGTGCCAGATGGTGTCACTGTACTACACCTTTCATCGAGATCGACCCAGTGACTGTGGGAACTTTAACCTTGCAGTCCAGCTCATACCAGGTGCTTTTTTATTCTATTCTTAAGCATTTATTTTTCTACTTCTTTCCAAATTTTTTACCCTTTATGTCATAAAAAAAATCCTTATTCTCAATTAATTCTCATTGGTAAATATTTCCCAACAGAGAGCCAGGATGAAACTATATATAGACTGAGGATACAGGTGTTGTGAGTATATCTAAGAATTTTTTTTTTTTTTTTTTTTTTAGAGGACATCAGCATCATATATATGTTCTACTCATGTTTATCCCTGACACTGTTGCTCCTGTCTTGATTACTCTGGTTGAATCGATTAGTTTTTACTCTGCTACCTATTTGTTTGGCATTCACCGCCTGTTTTTGATCATTTTTGGAGTATCAATGCAGAGAAAACAAAGAACCCTGGAATATGATAAAATACTGATAAACTGGTTGAAGCACAGGATAATGAATAACAAAATGGCAAAGACAAAAGCCAAACAGACAGAGGCCAGATCAAAGGCACAACAGTGAAGCAGTGGTGGCGGCCTAGGGGTTGGGGAAGCAAGCTCATGATCAGGCCAATCATTCGAATCTCTTGAGTAACGGGATTTGGGTGAGTACAGTGGCCACTGCATGTCTCCACTCTTATCACCGCCACTGAGGTCACTTGAGCAAGACCCCAACCACCCACTTATCTGTATGCCTACAAATTTGAAACAACATAGCACCTTTACCCATCAGTAATTTTCTCCAATGCCACTTCTGTCTTTTGCCTTTGCATGGGTGTGTTTTCCCCTCTAACGATATGCCCAAATTCGCCTGCTTGTTGACAGTTGCCACGGTGACCAGTAGTGTCACTTGGTAGTGTAGTGCCATTAATGTGGGCTTTCTGTGGTGGTGACGTAGGCAGGTAACTCAAACTGAAAAAAAATCAGTTCATTAGCTCAACTTAAAACCTTTGAGAAGATGTTTCGAGTTTCAAAACCCTCAGAAAATCAACTCAGAGTTTATGGTGAAACTCGGACTTTGATTAAACCTCCTTGGTTAAATAGGGCCCCGGTAATCAGCAGGTAGGAACATTTATTATCAACAAGAAGGCAAAACAAGAACAGGCATAAAGACAAACTGTCGTGAATCTTCAAAATAAGAAAGACATTTCCAAAACATAGAATGCTGTAAAATATAAAACTAAATAACGATAAAACCGTTCAGTTTTGTCCCGCTCACGCAGCCGTTTGGCAACGTTTAATCTCCATACAGGTTCCTGCATAATCGGCGCAATGCAACAAAGACAATTTTGGAAATTGGCTTGTTAAGCGGTTTCACTTACCATTGGGATGACCTGCAAAACGTAACACAATACAAAACACATCTGCAAACATTTCAAAATTCAGTGTGTTTACAAGAAAAAATGTATTTGGATGGATGACATGTTGGTTCGTGTGTGTGTGTGTGTGTCTGCAGTTATCCACAAGACCCGGCCGTGTAATTTCAAATCATGAGTTGAACACCATTTCAGAACAAGGCTCACTCGTCCTCCACCTGGATCAAGTAAGACACTCCTGCCCTCAGGCTTGCCTCCTCCAACGTTTGTCTTGACATGACTCTCAGCTGGAGCTCTGACAGACATCTTGCAGGAAATGTTTGCATTACATCTCTTTTTTGTGTATGACAATCCTGTAGCTTTAGTTTTGTATGTTTTAATAGCAGCCAGCATACATTATTTTTTCTATATTTATTTGAATGTGTCAACTCTTTCATTGCTACATTGATTTTGGCCAGTGTTACCCAAGTGTTTCTGATTTTGTGCATGACAATTTACAAGTTGGCACACTACATGTGATTTTCCATCATGTTTTTTAAAGGGCATTTGGGAGATTATCTCGTTAGAACAGTTACGTAAACAGCAGGGATTTTTTTTTTAAGCCTTTAATTATTTTTAGTTAGTTTGTTTGGTTTTAGGTGGTTTTTGTCTTTTTGAAATATGAGCTAATGCAAACAGGTTTCCAAAATTAAGTCAGACTCTGAACACTGACTGTGATCAATGAGCTGCATTAGATAAATATGAAAGTTTGCTCCACTCTAAGCTCAGTTTTCCAATGGGTCAGTACCAAATGACCTACGGGAATAACTACAACTGGGCCATTTCTTTTTGTTGCCATTTTTGAAGTGGACTCATTTGGCATTTTAAGGAGACTACTTGTGTTACAAAAGTAATGATTTGTTAACGTTAAACTTACATTTTCTGTACTGATTTTGTGCTCAATACAGTTCAGTGCAGCCTTCTTAGTCAAAAACTTGCTGCATCTGCTCATAAAGAACCCGAAGCAGGAAACAAAACATTTACTGAACACAATTAAATCAAACGTTTTTTTTTTTCCATTTCTTTGGGGTTGATTTTGGGCTTGGTGTCGGGCTACAGTGTGAGAAATGGAATGTGCCTCTTTCTCATCTCAGCTGCTCCCCACAGGTATCCCACACTCGCCCAGAAGAAATCACATTTAGGATTCATCGGACAATGAATGTCGACGTCTTTCAACCAGCTGCTGTGTCGGTCTATCAATACTCTGACGGTGAGCCTCGGGGAAAAATTAAAAACCGCCCTCACAAGTTCTTTTGGATAAAAATATGCACTCTGTTGTAAACTTGGAAAGGAAAAACTGTCTCATTCTCGGCTTTTGCAGAGCGACATTGTGTGAAGTTCTACCATCCTGAGAGGAGAGCTGGAGAATTGCTGCAGCTCTGTAAAGCCACTGAATGTCATTGTGCTGAAGGTGACAACAAGATGATGAACTAAGGCCCTGTTTTCACTTGGTCACTTGTAACTGTTTTGGGTGATTGGATCACGAGAACGGATCTCGCAGCATCTGTTCGCACTTAGCCATTAACATGCGTCTCGAGCGTGCCATTTGTGATCGCATCAAATGAATAATAAACGAGTCTAACAAAAATGATTTGTTTCCGCTTCTTGTTTGTAACTTTATAATGACGACGCCGGAAGTTGGGGCGCCGACCAAGTACGTACACGGGAGAGGTGAGTGGAGTAGGCGGTCCTTAATGTGGACTGAAGTCGCATTCTGTTCGCACGTCCGTGACGAATGCATTTTTATGCGATGTGATCACCAAAACCACCTCCCAAGGTGGTTTTGGTGATCGGCTGTCAAAACGGATTTGGACTGTTTGCACTCGGTCATTATAATAATCTGATCAGCAAAAAACGCATGAAATGACCAAGTGCAAACAGGGCCTAATACAGGCATGGCCAAACTACGGCCTGAGGGCCACATCCGGGACGTTAGCACAATTTCCAACCAGCATCCGTCCCCACCGTGCCCCCCGTCCCCCCGTCAACAAAACTTTTGTGGCCCGCCGTCACGCTGCAGTTCTGTCATGTGGACCATTGCAAACAAAGTTTGGCCACCCCTGAACTAATATGACAAAAAAGTTGCAGGCAGCTCATCACATGTACTGTATGTAGCACCCCAACACTATATTAAAGTGAAGTCATTTTAATACCTAAGTGACTGAAATGTTGGGGTGTGTGGGTTTGCTTAGTCAGGTAGCACCTTCAAAGGGTCACCCTTTGAAAGTGAATTTATGTTACTTAATTTTTAAGCCGCAATCTGGCACTTTTAGTATACATCCAGCCTATGCTTAACCTACTTTGGAAATGACTGACCACAGAAAATCCATCCATCCATTTTCAACTATTCCCGAGCTCAGGGTCACGGAGGTCTGCTGGAACCTATCGCGGCTGTCATAGGGCGAAGGCAGGGCGACACCCTGGACAAGTCGCCAGTTCATCGCACGGCCACAGAGAGCCAAAAAAACATTTGCACTCACATACACACCAATGGAAAATTTAGAGTTTTCAAATTCACCTCACATGCATGTTTTTGGGCTGTGGGAGGAAGACGGAGAACCCAGAGGCCGGAGAACCCACGCAGACACAGGAAGAACATACAAACTCCACACAGAAAGGTCCTAGGCCCGGAATCAAACCCACAGCCTCCTTGCTGTCACGCGGCATTGCTAACCACTGCGCAACCGTTATTAAATTAAAGAAAATATATAAAAATTTTACTTTATTATAAAGTAGGTAGTGCAAAAAATACGGTATAAAGAGATTGAATACAAATATAATGAATCAAAACTCCTTTCAAAAATCACAAATAGTTATAATCATATTTTAAAAAATAAGTTGAAAAAACAAACTTGTGTCCAAACTTTTTTTTTTTCCATAAAAAAAACATATGTATCTTTGGAGACATGTTACATTCCCCAAAAGACCAAATTAATTCAAACAAAAAAAGCAAAAAATTAAATTGGCTATATTATTTTAAAAATAAAAATACAAGCAACTAACCTAATCCTAAAGGGAGAAAAATGTATGCATTGGACATGGAGATAATAAAGCAAAGATCCCAGGTAGCAGCATTCCCCAACCGCTCCAAGGAAGGTGGAGGAATTCTGCTAACTGGCTGTTGGTTTGCTTGTGAAGTCTACAAACAGTTTGCTCGGGCATTTGTAAGCTGAAAAGAAGACTCCTCGCCGATTTGGAATGTGAAGAGCCATCGTCTAATCAACGCACACCACTAACTAGCAGTAGCACAGTGGGAGAGATAACGTAGTTGTCATGACAAGCCTCCAACATAGGTTCGCCCCGTCACCTATTTTGCCTTCAAAACCGTAAATTTTGCAGAAAGGTGAGTGATTTCCACGCCTGCCAGTGAACTGTTCCGCAACATCAGTTCAGTTTGTGAAATCCAAAGCATTTTACCTTAATATCTTTGGCTGCCTTTGCTTAATCTTCCCAGAGACCGGACGCGCTCTCACTCTTGTCTCACTCCCGTCCCCACTCATGTTGTGTTAAATTGTGGCGCGCGCCTCTCTTCCCGCCGCGGGTTCAGTGAAGAAAAGAGAGGAGCTACGGTCATGTGACCTCATTCCTGACGTTTCGAAGGCGCGGTGGCAAAAAGTTAACGTGGCTGAATGAGTGCATAGAGGAGACACTGGGCTTATTGGCAGGAAAACCAGCCTCGTTGCTAGGCAACCCAGCCGCAATTTTGGTGTTGTGTCATATTTATGGGTGTCAGAGTCAGATGCTGGTGATCCTGTTTGTTATGTCGAATAACTTGCGTACCACGACGTTATTTAGCTCTTTTTCCAGTCTTTGGATGTGGTTACCTTTTCCAGGTAACTACATTCAGATCGCACAACAGCTCCTTGGGGTCCCTTAAAGGGGCTCCTACCACTAATGAGACCCATACATTACACTGTTGCCATTTTTTCCCCCCTTTTTTTATTAACAGAAGCCTGCAGTAAGCGGAAGGACGAGGTACCGTGGAGTTCATAACGCCAATCTTATATCTGTGATAGCAGTTTTGGTGAGCATTGATGTGGAAGGAAGGAATTTTATTATTATATTGTGTTCATACCCCTCCCCCCCAGAATTTGGAAATGTCTATACATGTCTATACATCAATCTATAAAAGAGACAGAGAGCTAACATCATGTAAATTATCTGCCTCCAGCTTACAAGGTGAGGGTGGAGGAACTTACTGAAGATGTGACCACAAATCTTTATGTGATGAGGATCCAGTCAGTCATCAAGGAAGGTGGGAAGTTATCTCAGAACAAGAATATCATTTTGATGCTCTTCATTTGCATCCCAAGGGATTTATTTGTCCTAAACTTAATTTTAATCACAGGAACTAAAGATTTGGGTGCTCTGGGAAAACTATGCACATTCCTCAGTGTCGCCCTCTGCAGGACGTCTTTAGGTCTGCAGATTGGCAAAACCTACCTGATCATGGGGACACCCAGAGACATTCACATCGCTAAAAATGCTCAAACGTGAGTTTGTTTGTTTACAGTAATGTGGATTGTGTGTAATTATTCCAGTTGTTTCTGCTGGGCTTGTACCGTGATCCAACTTAACAACAACAACAATAATAATAATAATGATAACACATAATCCATATTTTGACAAGTGAAAGTATATCGGCAGTATACTGTCGTTTGACCTGGAGTTATGCACATGCACTCAAGTGCTCTGCATCTCCAACGTTGTAACAAAAAAAAAACTCCCATTTTGCAAAGAAACGCAGCGCAACACATTATATCTACTGGGATGTCAGAGCATAACTATGGCTGGTAATGTTGCCAATGTATGGACGGATTAGGTTGTGTACCTAGAAGATAGACTGTGAAGTGAGACGGTAATACTCTGTCTGGGAATGCTACACTTCAATGTGCGGTCTTATAACATCTAATATTTAATTCCCTACGCAGCAATGCTGCACCTTCATCCATGAGATCCTTGTCAGAAGGACATGCCGTGTTCGTAGAGGAATAAAAGTCACCATGTCACCACAAAGGGACTTCCAATAAAGTTCTAGTGACTGATTTTTTTTCCAATTGTTTATCTTTTAATAACAAATGGCAGAAGTGTAAGCAAAAACTCGCCAGCTGAATGAATTAATGTGGAAATTAAATGCTGTGTGTGGCTGAAAGAGGGTGGAGACAGAGAGAAACTCAAGGTTCAATGAGGAAAAACCTGGTCCCGACCAGGTTAGCTTCAAAGAGTCTGTTACCGTGGTAACTGACCGAGAGCTGAAGTTACCTCCATTAGTGAAACGGGCTAGAATTAGCCCTCTTTCTCTGGTTTGAGTTACCTCCCTTGGGGTCTTAGTGTTGTGGTCAGACAACAAAGGTCGTAAAACAAAAACACCACCATCCTTCTAGTCGCTAATGGGGATTTTACAAAAGCGCCCATCAGCTACTCGACTTTAAAGCTTCTCTACCTGGTGCCAGTTACTATTTTAGCACCTGCACGGCTGCAGTCCTGAGAAGCTGAGTCGAGCTGAAAATGTGACGTCAACAGAGTGCAGGCCAACAATTGGACAGGGACTGGCGATGCAGGGGATTCATGAGAGCGACTCATTTGCGAAGAAATAAAAACCCTCAATACCTGTCATTTGAAAAATCCTGCATCTTCCGTAAAGAGGGAAATCGGCTAGCAAACCAGCGCCGTGGTCAACCAATGACTAGGCAACGAGTAGGTCTATCGGATCTCTGAGCTGATGGACACTCTCGGTTACCAGCAGTCATTAAACGGTGTCTGAAAGTGGGGAAATAACCCCCCCACCCCCACCCCAAAAGCAAATTGCCGTAAAATGAATATGGCACCGCAAACTTAGAACGTCAAGACACTGTCGCTGTGATGACTCTGCCCCCATTGTGGTGATACTCATTTATGATGGATTAGTAACATTAGTAATATTCTGCTGGTCAGCTAGGCGGTTTGTTTGAAATTTCTGACAAGAGCACATGATGTTTAAACAGGAAATTTTGCAAGACAGAGTTGTTGGAGTTGAAAGAAAATTGCAGCTATAAATGAAGATTTGAATTTAAGAATTTAAGCTGCTTGCCAAGGTCAACCCGGAGATCCCAGTCCACCGCTGAGGTGAGGAGGCCAGTTGCTGGTTTGGGCGGCTCCCCAGCCCTGACAAAGGCGATGTTTCTCTTGCCAAGTTGTAGCTTGCGGCTGTCGTTTTTAACCACGGCTTTAGAGATGGTTTCAGCAACTGTCTTCAGCACCTGGTCGTGCCGCCAGCGGTAACGGCCCTCCCCAAGGGCTTTCGAACAGCTGCTTAGGATGTGCTCCAGGGAGCCTTTCCTGGAGCACAGGGCGCAAGCTGGAGAGTCACCCAAACCCCAGAGATGGAGATTGGCTGGGCTGGGCAGGACATCATGGACAGCATGAACCAAGAACCCGATGCGCTGGGGGTCTGCCTGCCAGATCTCAGACCAGGTCACCTTCCTCTCCAGCGCACCCTCCCACCTTGTCCAAGCTCCCTGCTGCTGCATGGCCACCATCCTGCTGGTCCGTTCCTCCTTAACCCCTGCGCGCACCTCAGGCAGGACTAGCTGTCGTTTGTCCTTTCCATGTGCCTTCTCGTAGCAAGGTTGAGGGAACGCTCCCAGCCCAGCTCGACCCGTTGCCACCGTGCCCACCAGCGCCCTGTGTCTCAGCCGAGACTCAGCTACCTCCAAACCATCTTGGGCCCTCCACTTCCTGCCAGTTCTCACCATGATGCCCGCTGATGCAACCTTGGAGTCCTTGGAGTCCCGATAGAGCAAAGCCTCTCTTGTGCGAGAGACCCTGAACTCCTCATCAAGGCTGCTGAATGGGAGCTGGAGTTTGTTGGTCTTTCCATACAAGGCTGCACTGCATAGGCTACGCGGGAAGCCCATCCATCTACGGAGGTATCCGCTCATCTTCCTCTCCAGAGTCTCTACTGTTGACAAGGGCACCTCGTACACCAACAGAGGCCAGAGTACTCGGGGTAAGACGCCATGCTGGTAAATCCACGCCTTAAACTTGCCGGCTAAGCCAGACTTGTCTACCGCCGCAAGCCATGTCTCCAGCTCCTTGATGGTGATTTGGATTGATACGGAATCCCTGAGGCTACAGTCGAAGGTCTTTCCCAGGCTCTTGACCAGTTTCTCGGTGATAGATGGGATTGCCGAGCCATTCACGAAGAAACGAAACCTGTCAGCCACTTTTCCCTTCTTCAACACCATCGCTCTGGATTTGGCTGGTTTGAAGCTCATTCTTGCCCAGGATATGAGCTTTTCCAGGCCCTGGAGTATCCATCTCCCACCAGGCACAGATGTCATGGTGACGGTGAGATCATCCATAAAGGCTCTGATGGGTGGCTGCCGAGTGCCAGATCTGGACCTCTGCACTCCCTTTCAGCTGCCTTGACTACCATATTCATGGCAAGGGCGAAGAGGCTAACTGAGATGGTACACCCAGTGATAATGCCCTTTTCGAGCCTGTGCCAGTCCGATGTTGAGCTCCCAAAAGTGACTCTGAGCCTGAAGTTCCCGTAGTAATTCAGGATGAGGTCCTTGATCTTCCTGGGAACATGGTGACGGTCTAGAGTAGTCTCAACAAGCTTGTGGGGTATGGAGCCGAAGGCATTGGCCAGGTCAAAGCCGCGTCCACCTTTCTGGACAGAGGTGTCAATGTAGGCATTCTTAAGGAGAAAGTCTGTCAACCTTCTGGAAAGGATGTTGAAGAAAATCTTCCCCTCAACGCTAAGAAGCGAAATGGTTCTGAATTGCTCCAGCTTTGTGGACTTCTCTTCCTTGAGTATCCAGACCCCCTCCGCCTGCCTCCACTGGTCCGCCACAGCTCCTCTGCGCCAAATCACACGCAGGACCTTCCAGAGGATTCCAAGGAGCCCCGGGCAGCGCTTGTACACCTTGTAGGGTACTCCACTGGGTCCTGGAGCTGATCTGGCTCTGGCAGCAGTAACCACCTGCTGGATTTCCTTCCAGGAGGGTTCGCAGGTGTTGAAGTCGACTGTAGGAGATGGTATGTCCAATAAGGCACTAAGGGGCCCTAGGACTCTCTTTCAGGGTCGCTCAGGGTGTTTTTCAGGAAGTGGTCTACCTCCTCCTTGGAGCAGGCTAGACGCCCACTGCGTTTCTGCCCCAAAAGCTGTTTGGTGAATCCAAATGGATCAGCTATGAAAGCAGTTCGCTTCCTGGCTCTCTCTTTCCTGCGTCTCCTGTGCCATTCAGCTCTGCGCAGGGTTGTGAGTTTCTTCCTGATGATGTTTCTGAGCTCAGCCAGTGGCGGTTTCTCCTCCTCAGTTGCAGCCTTGTACTGTCTTGCCAGGGACTGAAGCTCCTGCCTCAGTTGATGGATCTTTTCAGCCCTACGGTTCAAGGTGTAGATAGAACTGGCCGACTTGCGCTCTTCCACGCCAAACCTCTCCGTACCATAGGTGACAATGGTGGTGGTAATGGTCTGAAGTCGCCTGTCGACATTCCCTTTTGCTGTTGATTCAATGATTCTGGAGACGTCCTCATCTAACTTGTGCCACACTCTTTGTTGGTTTGCTGGAGGCCACTTAATGCGATGCTGCTGAACTATTATGCTGGGAACTGGAGAGCTTGGCACTTGGACTTTCTGGGCTCTGTGGGGTGTCTCCCGGCCGGGCTCCTCCGTCGTCTCACCAGGACTGGGTCCTGTGCGCTGTGTTCCACTCTCCTGGACCAAGCATTTCTTTCGGCCTTGATAGATTTTTAGGCCGTGCATATTCTTGCAAACCTTGCCACAAATGCATCTTTCAGTTGTCGTCGACGGAAAGCCGTTTGCCAAAGTCGTCATCATTGTGTCCGTCCTGTTGGGGAACTCATCCTCCCCCCCTCTCGGGTCCCCCTGGGGGTATTTCTCAGTAGGTCGTTCTGTAGCTTATTTGGGTTCTCCCTCAAGGAAGATGCAAATCGGGATGCTACCCCTTCCTGCCCCGGGTTGCCGTCTTTCCGGGCTGTCCATTGTCTCGCCAATCGTCACCAGCCTGATCCTGGTTGTCTCCCAGCCTGTTCCCGGGTGTCACTGGCTGTGCCAGTTTGAAATGAATGAAAGATACATCATGAGATGCTTACTGGGACACATCATCAGTGATGTTGCAAAAGACCATTTTAAATACAATCTTGGAATTCACCACAATATGACAACTATTTTTTGCCTGCAAAAGATATACAGCAGGAAGAGAACATTGTTAATGCTATTTTCAGAGTAGTAACATGAAAACAATTGATGACATGAGTAGGAAAATTTAGCAAACAAGCATTATTTTTCACATTTTAGAGAAGAAATGTTCACAGACATGTTTTTCCTCTTAAAATAATGCAGTTGGATTAAAATTTCCTCTAAATTCTATATTGCGAAGAATAGGGGCTGAAATTAACAATGAACCGCTGGAGCACTTCATCCACACAGCCACTCCGGTCAGAGAGCGAGAGAGGACACAATTTAGCAGCTTTAAGGTCTTTACTGTTGCTGAGGTAGCACAATTCCAACAGCAGACATGACACAAAGAGGGGGCCAGCACAGCTGTGAGGGCCCTTTTAAATCACTGGAGGACCCCTTAGCTGCCTGCTAAGATGCCCGATGAAGAACATAACAAAAAACACAGTTCTCTGGGGCTTTAATCCTTGGGAATTCGCAACAGCCACCCCCAGAATAGCCTAGCTATTATGTAGAGATTACTGAATTCCCGAAGGTGCTGCAGGAGTCTCCGAACTGATTGCGCTGTCATCTGGGATGGCCGGCAACTGGATCAGACGTGCCACCGGCCGCAGGTAGGTCTTCTCTCCAACACGAATCCCAGCCGAGCAGATGTGCCCGTCTGCACCCTTGATCACCTTGACGACCCTTCCAATCGGCCACTGTGCCCTTGAAAGCTGGGGATCGACGATCATGGCGACGGTGCCCTGCTCCAGGTCATCGGTGGGACGCTGCCACTTCTGTCGGACTTGTAGAGCCGGGAGATGATGCTTCAGAAACTGTGCCCAGAAGTGGTCAGCCATCATCTGGCAGTGACGCCAGCGTCTTCTGCTGAGGGTGTCCGGGGCATAGGTCACTTGTGGCAGCGAGGCATCCCGCCGCCCCATCAACAGCATGTTGGGAGTCACTGGATCAGGGTCAGCTATGTCGGATGAAACATAGCCTTAGGGCTTTGCGTTGAGAATGCCCTCGACTTCGATCAGAAGTGTGAGGAGGATGTCTTCGTGGAGGGACTAGGTGCCGATGACAACCTGGAGAGCTCTCTTGACTGATTGTATTTCAGCTTCCAAGCACCACCGAAATGAGGAGCTGCCGGAGGGTTGAACTGAAACTGTATTTGGTTCTTGGCCAACCTTTCCTGCAACTCTGGAACCATGGCTGTGAATGCTGTTTTAAGCTCTCTGTCAACCCCTCGGAAATTAGTCCCTTGGTCCGAGAGTATCTCGGCAGGAGTTCCTTTTCGGGCGATGAACCTTCTCAGTGCCAGGAGGAAGGCCTGCCAACAGGTCTAGGTGGACACAGCAGGTCGTGAGGCACTTGAAGATCACTCCCCATCTCTTCTCATTGCGCCGTCCAACTTTGATCACATAGGGCCCGAAGCAGTCCACTCCTGTGGAGTAGAATGGGGGCTTCAATAGTCGCAGCCGAGCTGGTGGTAGGTCTGCCATCATGTGGAATGAGGGCGTCCCTCGCCATTTTGCGCACTCGGGACTGGTCCTTTTGATATTTTTTAATGGCTGTCTTCCCCTCAGGATCCAATACTGCCTCCTGAGCCCGGCGAAGACCCTACCAGGGCCCAGATGGAGCAGTCTGGCATCTCGTGGCTTGGATCCAGTACAAAAATCCAGTACAAGTTTTAGTTGTTGTTTTTGTTTTTTTAGGCTAATCGGTTTGTTGGTGACATTGCAGTGAATATTGTTGTGATTGTTTTTGCATTCATCACACCGGTTCACAAATAAGTAGGATGGAAGAGGGCCGACACTTGGCGACCAAACTAACACAATGGGAGAGAAAGGGACTGAGCCTGTAAACAAAGAGTGTCACTTTCCTTTTTTTTTCCCGATCTAGTGAAAGGTCATTTCACCGTATTTTTTTTCTGAGTAACTCCATCACGACCTGGCAGTTCACTGGGATCAGCCTATCAAGGACTCACGGTGAGAATTTAGTCATTGCCATTCATTTCAGAAGTCAACTGGACGGCTCTCCATTCAATCATTCAAAGTTGATCGACTGATGTTTCCTTCTCTTATTTCAGGTATCTGCATCAGTGAGCCGTTAGAGGTGATTGTTCGCAAGGAGTTCTTCATCGATCTGAGACTGCCCTACGCTGCTGTCAGAGGAGAACAGATTGAAGTGAGGGCCATCCTCCACAACCTGGGGGCTGACGCTATTACCGTAAGTCAGGCTGAGTCCTCGGGTCCAGGCTGGCTAACAGCACCCGGCACTGACAGAGAAGGAGCTGAATCGTTTCTCAGCTCCTTGACAAGTACTTCAGTCATAATCAACATCAAATTAGTGACATTGAACTCTGTCTCAACACTAAGGTACGTGTGGATCTGCTCGCGGAATCAAACATTTGCAGCTTTGCCACCAAGCGTGGAAAGTATCGACAGGAAATAACTGTCAGTGGCCGAACCACACGAGCTGTGCCCTTCATCATCATTCCAATGAAGCGTGGAGAATTTCCCATAGAGGTCCAAGCTGCCGTGCTAGATTCTTCGCTAAGTGATGGAGTTAGGTAGATGCTGCGGGTGGTGGTAAGAGAAAACTTGAGCGTTATTTTTGTCTGCATGTACGAAGAGAAACTAAAGGTGCTTCCACTAAAGGAGAGGATGAAATTAGAGGACAAAAAGAACGTAAAACAGTTACTCGACCTGACTTGGGCAAAGAGACACCTTGAATGACAAAAGAGGAAAACAATCTCGAAATAAGACACTTCTTTCTCTAGAACTTTAATTAAAAGTATTACTCACCAAGCTTGAGCCAAGGCCACATTAACACAAAGCTATTACAAGCTTATAATAAATAAGAGACGAAGAAGAAAGGGTGCTGTATGTTCCAATGTTCAGTTCTGGATATTTTGACCTTTGAAGGGATTATTGTTATACCAAGTGAAACATTTTCACTTCTCCTGGCAGCTGTCTAAGAAGCTGCGGCCACATGTTCACTAAAACTAAAAAAAAATTTTTTTGCGCTCAGTGTGTTTGTTTGGAACTGTGATGCCTGAACCAGCTTCTTACATCATTGAACTGGTTTTGCGCAATAACAACATTTCTGTTGATTTAATCAAGAAAAGTCTTATCAGTGTGCTCTGTGTAGCGATAGACATTTTATATTTGTAGTTTTCTCAATATTTGTAGAAAAACATTAACAGAGATCTTGTGACTTTTTTGTGAAGGTAAACTGATATTATAATGTTTGAAATGCTAAAAACTGCAGAATTTCAATCATGCGTTGACTTTGAAAACATGCTTTCTTTTTATACAGATGTTATTTTCATTTTCATCATTCATTAAAATAAATTAATTAATTAATTAAACTCACGTTAAAAAAAACAACATACTGTTTCAGGAATCACATAAAAGCAAATATTAACACTTTCCAACCCCTTAATCCCAAACAATTAACATGATTTTTGAGAATACCGACAAACATGCTGCTTTCCATAGGCCGGCTGCAAGATCTCAGTCAAACTTCAAAAACCTTATTGATTTCTCGACTGTTTATCCTGCTGCTTTTCTTGCAAACAGAGATAAGGGATTTCCTAACTGCTGCTGGGAAATGATGTGACTGTTTGTGTTTGTGGGGAAACAGGAGGACGGTGACTGGGATAAAAGCAGAGCTGTGCGCAGCGACAGGCGACACTGAGAGCAGACCAGGATCAGGAGGATGAGGAGCACTCTGCTGTGGCTGCTGGCCTCCCTGGCCTTTGCCTCTCTCACCTCTCCCGCCGATGGAGCTCCAATGTGAGTAGACCAGCGACTCCTCAAGTGAAATGTCCTCGGAGACAGAGTGAACGGACGGAAACCAGAGTGAGCTGCCTGTTCAACAGCCTCTGGCCAAAAGCGCTGCGAGACTGAAGTCACGGTTCGGAGCTCCAGCGTTGTAATTTTCGACACATTTAAACCTGACACTGATTAAACTTTGGCTTGCATAAGCACATTGAGTGTACGCTTGCCGTATGAAATGTGCTTTATAAATAAATTTGACTTGACTTGACTTTCAAAATGAGGAGGAGGGTGGCATGTCTTTTTTTGTGGGGGCGGGGAGGTAGTAGTGGGGTTGGATCTAATTCTGATTTACTGGCCCAGAGCAAAGTTCACACACATCAAACAGATACTGGAGGTGTGACGAAATGCTGCATTGATTGGTTCAGAGTTTTCAGTTTGGTTTGGTTTGATTTGGCTAGTCATCAAAGGATGAATTACAGTCAGACAAATAGGGGTCCTGCAATGCAGGACCTGCATCAGGAAGGTGATCATGAAATTAACCCATGTTCCCTGAATCTCCCCCACCACCCTCCAAATGTGACATACTGGAACTTTAAGTGAAATCATTTTGGCCCATGACATGTCATGCAGGTTAAGAACCCTCTTTTGAGCAATGTATTATAAGAAACAGGCCAACTACTTTGGTAATTGCTTTTGTACTAGAATGTAATTTGATCCCAAACAGCAAATCCAGTGATTTAAAGTCTCTCGTCTCTGCTACCCGACACCAGGAAATTGATGATTGCCCCCAACTTGCTGCGGGTTGGAACCCCAGAGAAAATCTTTGTGGAGTGCCAGGACTGCACAGAGGCCAACATCCAAGTGGAAATCAAAGTCATGAACTATCCAACCAAAGCCGACACACTCAAGAGCACAACTGTGAATCTGAACAGTGGGAATAAATTCCAGGGGCTTGGACAACTAACGGTAAAAGTCAGCACCTTGGATGTGCACTTCCCATGCCTTGGCCTTGCTTCTTGTGTTTAACGTATTTTCTCTGTGTGCTCAGATTCCTGCAGCGGGCTTCAACAAGAATCCAAGTGTCAAGCAGTACGTCTACCTGCAGGCTCACTTCCCAGGCAATGTACTAGAGAAGGTAGTGATGGTGTCCTTCCAGGCCGGCTACATCTTCATCCAAACCGACAAGACCCTCTACACGCCCAACAGCAAAGGTGAGATCTCAGTTCCACTGGTCGAATCCAACAGATTTCGACATGAGTTGAATGTAAAACACTCTTAATAATAAACAAAGTGTGACTTCCACAGCAGAAAAATGCCCTTTTCTCTTTCAGTTCATTACAGGATTTTTGCAGTGACACCTGGCATGGAGCCTGTAGAGCGCAGCAACACATCCGTAGCCGGCACCTCTGTTGCCATTGAGATTGTGGTACAGTATTTTATCATTGGCGCTCACGCTGTTGGAATTTGATGTGCAAAGAAGTTGTGAAGCTGTGAAGCTCCTGTAGGCTGGAGAGCAGATGATATATCAACCGACAAAACACATGAACTGAGCATGGTGTGCGCGCATGTGTGTGCGTGTGTGTGTGTGTGTGTGTGTGTGCGCGCATGTGTGTGCGTGTGTGTGTGTGTGTGTGTGTGTGTGTGTGTGTGTGTGCCTTAAATCAGCATCCAAGCAGAACAGCATATTTTCTGGACTTTCTTAGACAAGAAGGTGACGATTAAAAAGTAACATTGGGAATTAAAAACCAGTCCACATGATCAAAAGACATGATTGTGATAAAATAAAATCCAGTAACAATATCGCTGCCATAAATTAGATACTTAAGAGTGACCAAATGTTGCCCACGCTCATGGCTAGTAATCTTAATTAATGGTTGCTTCTTTTGCTTTTTTGTAGACTCCTGAGAACGTCATTTTGCCACGAGATCCAGTCTCGACGACCGGCGTTCACTCTGGAGACTTCGCACTCGGTGACATGGTCAGGTGCGCACTTTTCATTTGAAAACATCAACTTGAGAAGAAACACTACAAGCAAAGAATAAAAATGTACAGTGGTTAGCGCTGCCGCCTCACAGCAAGAAGGTCGTGGGTTCGATTCCGGGCCTGGGACCTTTCTGTGTGGAGTTTGCATGTTCTCCCTGTGTCTGCGTGGGTTCTCTCCGGGTTCTCCGGCTTCCTCCCACACTCCAAAAACATGCATGTGAGGTCAATTGAAGACTCTAAATTGTCCGTAGGTGTGCATGTGAGTGTGAATGGTTGTTTGTTTCTATGTGGCCCTGCGATGAACTGGCGACTCGTCTAGGGTGTCACCCTGCCTTCGCCCTAAGACAGCTGGGATAGGCTCCAGCAGAGCCCCGTGACCCTGAGCTCGGGACTAAGCGGGTATGGAAAATGAATGAATGAATGAATGAATGAAACTGAACTGGAATTTTACTCCATTATTTTTCTAATATATTTTGAGTGCGTGGGGTACACCTTTTTAAAGTAAAAGCACATTCCATACTCACCTGAGATTGTTGAATGGTCATGAGCGTCAGTGTCATCAGGTACACCTTGTCATCTAAAGGAACCTCAATAACCCTAAATCAGCAGCTGGGTAAAAACAGTAGACAGGAAAAAAATAGAGAAAAAAAAGTAACCTTATTCGTTGCATTACTGAATATCACTTGGGCACGTTTAGCCTTGTTTGTTTTGCATGGCTAGGGCAATTTGCCGGTCTCAACCTGATTGTGCCTCGTCTGTGTGCAGTTTTGGCGTGTGGAAGATAGTGGCAAGATTTCAGAGCAACCCCCAGCTGAGCTTCTCAGCAGATTTCGAGGTCAAAGAGTATGGTAAGTCCCAGTGATAACATCTCAATGTGTCAAGCAGGAAGCCAAAGAAACCTCCCATCGGACACAAAGTGCTTTTCCTTCTTCAGTGTTGCCCAGTTTCGAGGTGAAACTGATACCTGAGAGCTCCTTCTTCTATGTGGACAGCCCGTTGCTCACCGTTGACATTACAGCTACGTACGTGAAAACCCTTTCAAACTGCCTGAGAAAACACACCGGATATGATTGCATGTGGATGGATGAGTCTGTTATGACAAGCCTTTGTTGTCGCCTGAATAGCTAAAGCATTTTGACCCTGATAAATAGCTCTTTAATGGCTTTAGGTACCTTTTTGATAAAGAGGTGAACGGGATGGCCTACATTGTGTTTGGGGTCATGAAGGACGGCAAGAAGAGTGGCTTACCCGGTTCCCTTCAGAGAGTACTTGTGAGTGACAAACAGTGATATTTCCTTCACCTTCAGCTCTTTTGACTGAACCAGTGTGGACACAATCACTGTTTCTCTGTTACAAGGTGCATTGTGTGTTATATTACCCCAGATCACCCATGGCACTGGACAAGTCACACTGAGGAGAGAGCACATTACGCAGACCTTCCGAACGGTTGAGGAACTGGTGGGGGGTTCCATATTTGTCACTGTCAGCGTGCTAACTGAGACTGGTAAACACTGAATGGTTTGAATTGTTGTCATTGTTTCCCATTGAAAATAACCCAGTTGCTCAAAGGTGTATTTTTTTTTAATTAACTTTCCTGTACTTGCAAGAAAAACAAAAATAATGAAAGCAATCTTCTAAAATTCAACTTTATGTGTAATAGCACCAAACTTAACAAAGTGAGGTTGCGGGTCGAAATCATGCTCTTTTTGTCAAGTTCTCCCGGCATATATTATGTACCAAAATGCTCCGCAATCAATTTTTTTGAGGTGTGCTCCTACGCTAACGTTACAGGCGGAGAAATGGTGGAGGCCGAGTTAAGAAACATCCAGATTGTCACGTCACCGTACACCATCAGCTTAAAGAAGACGCCAAAATATTTCAAACCCGGAATGTCTTTCGATGTTACGGTAAAGCTGACTGAGAACGTGCAAGTGATGTCACCAGCTCAGAGGGTGGTTGAAATGCTGACAGTTGGTTTGGCTTTTTTCCAGATTGAGGTGTTGAATCCGGATAAAACTCCCGTAAACAACGTCAAGGTGGTGGTTGATCCAGGCAATGTGGAGGGCAGCACCGGTGCCAATGGCCTGGCAAGGCTCACCATCAACTCTGAAGCCATAGCCACAGAACTGGTCATCAATGTGAGTCTGACACTTCACTTTTATTAAGATAACTAGTCAGTGTTTGCGGTGTGTGCAAGCAAAGTCAAGCAAATTATAATTTCATTGTAAATTGTGTGAGGGCTAAAAAATTTCAGAATCTCAATGTTGTCACTTAAAAGATTATTCATGTTTTTTTTTGTTTTTTTTTGTTTTTTTCCAATCAATGCTGGCCGGGCGGTGACTTGTTAATTGCAGGCAAGCACTGACAACCGTCTTCTCACGCGTGAGAGGCAAGCCTCAGGCAGAATGGTAGCTTATCCCTATAAAACCAAAGGCAACAATTACATCCACATTGGTAAGCAATATCCTCAGAACACCACCAACAGGTGGCAAGCAGAAACGGCAGTGTTGCCACTGGCAATAGCGACAATGCAACCTTTCTCATGAAGGTGCGAATACAGTGGAGCTGGATAAAGGAAGTAACTTCAGAATCGACCTGAACGTCGTAAGAGACAGCCCCGGACAGATGGACATCACATACCTGGTGAAAGAGATTTTTGTTTTGTTTTGTTTTACGGGAACACAACTTTCGTTGGAATTTTGCGCAAACATGTTGTGATTAATGCTAACGTGCAAGTCATCTTCTCCAGATCCTAAGCAGAGGTCAGCTGGTGAAAAGTGGCCGTTACAGGTTAGTAAACCAAGTGCTGGTTTCCCTCATCATCCCCATTACCAAAGAAATGCTGCCGTCGTTCCGCTTGGTGGCCTATTACCATACGAACGACAACCAAGTGGTGTCAGACTCAATTTGGGTGGACGTCAAGGATTCCTGCATGGGCACGGTGAGTCTCTGCTTTCTTGCTCTGCCTTTTCCAGTTACAGGCATGGATTCAAAGGTAATTCCGTTCCCTAACCATGCATCTCATTCCCTAATCTAGTTGAAGCTGGAACCAAAGAGACCTCTTCCGTCGTATGAACCCCGAAAGAGGTTCAGTCTGAAGGTCACCGGAGACCCAGGAGCCACAGTGGGACTGGTGGCTGTTGACCATGGCGTCTTCATCCTAAACAACAAGCACCGCCTCACTCAGAAAAAGGCAATTTTGATTTGGTTTTCATGAAATATATACATATGTATATATATATATATCCAAGGTCCAGTTTACACAACAGCCATTTTAGGATGAAACACAGATGTTGTTGCTCTTTGTTATCCTGTTTAGACAGGTACTGCGTTTTGTGCATGTCTTGCACCTTTACTGCAATTAGCAAAGACACAGATCAATTCTTTGCAGTTATCAAGCAGGTCTGCTTGCAAGACTACAGCTAAACGATGACGTCTGTCCACTGAAATGCATCGCAGCCACGTCTGCAGCTATTTTCCACGCTCCAGATGATCAGTCAATGTCACTGACTACTGGCCTGGCATGCATACTGCAGTGTTTTCAGTCTCCTTAGGCTAACGCCTGTGTTTTCCATCTGCTGTTGTGTAAATAGCAAAGGAAATACTGTTGTACTGTGTGTGGACTGTGGCTGAATGTCTCTATTCACAGATTTGGGACACTGTTGAGAAGTACGACACAGGCTGCACACCAGGTGGAGGGAAAGACAGTATGAGTGTCTTCTTTGATGCAGGGTTGCTGTTTGAATCCAACACAGCCTCTGGGACTGCCGCCAGACAAGGTGACACACTGCATCCACAGCACGAACCACTGCACCACCGTGTTGCCCAAATCATAAACCTTCAACCACAGTAAAAACCATTAAAAGCTAGACGCTATGTTGGGCTAAGCTTGTGTGTGTTCTCTTTCCAGAATCCAAATGTCCTTCTGTTGAAGTGAGGAAACGAGCCACAACTAGAATGGATGTTATCACCAACTTATGTATGCACCAACTATCAAACCACTTTCCCACCATTAACATTTGCCATCACACTAATTATGACTAATTTGCTGGGTTTTTTTTTTGTTTGCTTATTTTACTTCTTCCTCCTTAAACCGTGTCTCCATGGCAATCTGCCTCCTCCTCTTCAGCGGGCGAATACGATGGTACACCGGTCAAAGAGTGCTGTGTGGACGGCATGTTACAAATCCCCGTTAATTACTCCTGTGAGATCCGCAGCAAGTACATTGGTGACGACGCCGCCTGTGTCGCCGCCTTCTTGCACTGCTGCAAGGCAATGGAGAGCGAGCGAGCGGAGAGACAAGAGGACAACCTTAAACTGGCTCGGAGTAAGATACAGTGTCCCTCTGTGATCACACGGGCTGCCAGAGAGCGACCGCTGCCCCCACATGGAAAAAAAATCTCAAATACCCTTGTGTTGTTATTTTAGGCGAGGAAGACGACAGTTACATTGACAGTGATGAGATTACCTCCCGATCCAATTTCCCCGAAAGCTGGCTGTGGATGGACATCACCTTGCCCGATTGTCCTCAAAATACACCCAACTGGTGAGTCTCTGTGCGTGTGTGGGTGGGGGTGGCTGGTTTTATGCTCATTCCCTCAGAGTGAACGTCTCATTTCAGTCCTGCAACATCCTTTGAGAAAACCGTTCCCTTGCAAGACTCCATCACAACCTGGCAGTTTCTCGGCATCAGTCTGTCCAAAACATACGGTAAGAATTCACTCGGCCTATTCTGGTCACTGTCGGACCACGTTAATTTTGCCAAAGCACCTGCATCTCTAAAGTGTTTGCTTGGCACTGCGTCCAGGAGCTTGATCAAGCAGTTGTTAAAAAATAAAAAAAATAAAAAAAAAACTGCAGACTCTCTTTGAGGTGCAACAGTCTGTGAGGCACCCTTGAGTGTTTAAAGCAGCTCTAGGTAACTTGAGCTTGCTATGAGTTTGCTACGACAATACGTCTTTCATCGAGGTTACTCATTGGGTTCCATTCCGTCATTTCACTATCTTATGTATTTGTAATAGTAGTATGTAAGACTGCCTCTAAAAAAACATGTGACGTTGCCGTAAAGTGGTTCATCCTGCGTGTTGGGTCACGCTTGAAAGTTACGCAGTTCAGCTACAGCCGGCACAACCCCCCTCTCGCTGCCGAGGCGGCACCATTGATCCTATTGAAAGTTTATCTACCGCTTTACCGAGTTTGGAATCATAATTTTATGTTCGAAAGGTTACCTAGAGTTGCTTTAAGCCAGCAACTTCTTCGGGCTGCAGCACAGCAGGTGTACAGGTGCCAAATTCAGAGTAGTAAATTTAATGAGAAAGTAGAGACGTATAGCATCAATATTTGCCATTTGTTGGCTAACAGTCATGATAGTCTAATTTTAATCGAACTAATTGACGTATGGCCTGTCAATTGAGTGAAAAAGTGGCTAATGTTTTGTCAGATTTCCTCCAGTGCCATCGCCAAAATAAAACAAGCCCTCAAGATTGTTTAAGAAACATTTAGACATGATAGTGTTGAGCTCAGACTCTCGCTGCACAGCTAACGTTGAGAACGTTGAGTTCTGTAGTTCGAAAAATGCAGCAACCAAGGCAACTGCAGTTTCCTCCTTCCTGCTCGTGAAAACATTTGCTGACTGATCCAGCCACAAGTGAACAGCACAGGGAGTCGGTGGCAACGCAGGATGCAGTCGCGACGGGATGCTTGGGGCAGACTCACACCATCCCTCTTATTCTTCAGGTATCTGCGTGGCTGAGCCGTTAAAGGTGATTGTGCGCAAGGAATTCTTCATAGATCTGAGACTGCCCTACTCCGTCGTCAAAGGAGAACAGGTTGAAGTGAAGGCCATCCTCCATAACTACAGCCCTAATGCTATCATTGTAAGTCTGGGTCACAGACATCCTTTGCTCTTTGTAAAGCCCTTTACACTAGTGTGTCAGTCATGATTAACATCAATTTTGATGTCGATCTTGAATTTTAAAATAAAAAAAACAAAACGTAAAACTCTGTCGTCTCGGTAAGGTGCGGGTGGACCTGATTGAGGAAGCAGATATATGCAGTTCGGCCTCTAAACGGGGAAGGTATCGTCAAGAGGTCAGCGTTGCAGAAGAGTCAACACGAGCTGTACCCTTCGTCATTATTCCCATGAAAGAAGGAGAGTTTACAATCCACGTCAAAGCTGCTGTTCAGGACTCCTCACTCAGCGATGGAATTGAGAAGAAGCTGCGGGTGGTGGTGAGTGGGACAGTCCGCTAATACAAAAGAAACGCACCAACCATAATATTTTGGAGTGTGTGTGTGTGTGTGTGTGTGTGTGTGTGTGTTTCACAACAACCATTTGGCATTTGTTCATGAAGCCACGACAAAACAGTTGTACTAACTGTGTGAACAGTGTGTGGTCCAATAGTAATCACTATTGTCTTTTTAAGCAAAAAAAAAAATTTTTTCTTCTTTTTTTAGCCAGCAGGAGTGCTAATCAAGAGACCAATAGTTGTAACTCTAGACCCGGCTAAAAAAGGCAACAGTAAGTTCAACTATTCAACATCTAATCGCTTCTGATGTGGCATTTATGCTTGCACCAGAGGCCAAAATCACCTCTCTCTCCTTACCCCATTAGATGGTGTGCAAACTGAAACCATCAACAGTGAAATTCCCCAGGCAGACATAGCTCCAAACACACCAACGAGCACACAGATCTCTGTAACAGGTGACATATAAAGTTTTTTTTTCGGCGATCAGGATGCCGGCGCACTTATAACCTAAGAGTTTGAGTATGAGTATGAGTTTCGTGTGGAGACTTGCGTAGTTGTTTGTTTGTTACAGTTTCTTCCTGTATGCAGGCAGAGAAAACCTGGGAGGACTGGTGGAGAACGCTATCAGCGGCAAATCCATGGGATCGCTCATTCGCCAGCCATCCGGCTGTGGAGAGCAAAACATGATCAGCATGACGCTGCCCGTGATAGCTGCCACCTATTTGGACAGAACCAACCAATGGGAGGCTATCGGCTTACTGAAGCGTAACGAAGCCATCAAACACATTGAGACTGGTAGGTCAGAGATTCCAGATGCCTGAAATAAACTTTATTTACCCTCTGTTTGTGCTTGCAAGTTCTCTAATGTCATGGGCAGGTAGCAAAGAAAGGTTAAAAAAAAATCTGCAATTGACTATTGACTAAATTCATTTGATTCATTCTGTCCAGGCCTGAGTAATCAGCAAGCCTTCCGCAAAAGTGATGGATCTTTTGCCGTGTGGGCCAATCATAAATCCAGCATCTGGTAAGAGACAAAACATCACCAAACTTTTCCAATGGGCTTGATGAAGTCCTCAAGTAATTGCACGTCTCGTGACGTGAGGATGAATGTTAGTCTTCTGCCAAAAAACTCATCTCTTTTCCTACAGGCTAACAGCGTATGTTGTCAAGGTTTTCTCCATGGCCAACAGTTTGGTGGCCGTGCAGAAAGAGCAGATCTGCAACGCCATCAAGTATATAATTCTCAACTCACAACAACCTGACGGCAGGTTTATAGAAACCGGGACAATATACCACAAAGAGATGATGGTATGTACACCTTTTTTGATTCAGTATCGGCCCTTTGCTGACTTGCCCACACAACACTCAGTGACACTGGTCTCAAAGGACTAAAAGACGCCTATCTCTGTTTCACTTCAGGGTGATGTGTTGGGGACTGATTCAGACGCCTCCATGACAGCCTTCTGTCTCATCGCCATGCAGGAGTCAGGTCCACTGTGCACATCATCTGTGACTGTGAGTATTCCACCTTTATTTAATGTTTTCTGTTTTAGATCGATAGGTAATGTTTTTGTTGTTGTTTTTTTAATTTTCGTTTCTGGTTGGTTCCCTTCAAAAAGGAAACTTCAATCAACTTAAAAGGAGTGAATTAATCGTTTCACATTTCCATTTTCCCCATCCTTGTTAATTAATTGCTTCAAGTTCCACTTTCTTACAGTACATGCTGCCATTTATGAAGGAAAATTCGCTGAGTCTTGTAGGTGACTGGACTTCCTCCAAAAGGCTTCTTTATTTCTAAAAAAAAAAAAAAAAAAAACAGTCCAGGGAGTCCCAGGTGTTAAAAACAAACCTTTGGGATGGCGAAACAAGTCATTTGTTATTAGGGTGGCACAACCTTCAGGTCCACTTCCAGACTGTTTTCCTCTTGACCTCAACAACCTGAGACTCCAGAAGCCAGATATAAAACTGAAAGAGCCTTTTGAATGAAAGGCGAAACATCTGTGAACCTTAATGCAGACTCTGCTACTCAAAAGCCAATCAAGCTACCATGGTAGCCCAAGGGTAGGTTGAAGGTTGAGGTTGCATTGTGGTAGCATTCTTGTTCAAAACTAGAATGCATACATTGTGTCAAAAGAATAAACATAAGAAGAAACTGCTCGAAATGCGGGAAATCCAACATCTCAGAAGCTGAGTTTGGGTCCACTCAACACCGACTGCAGCACATTACAGTATAGTACACAAAAGACCCTGGACGCATTGCAACCTGAACTAAGCCTTTTGACTTTTTAAATCCTTTACAATACAATAAGATATGATATAATATGATATGCAATAAAAAATTTGCTTGGCATCAACAGACAGGTCTGTTTAAGCCTAAACAAAGATCTGTAGCCTTGGCATTTGATCTTAGTTTGGCTAGCTTACAGTTGGTTCCAAACCATTACCCTCCAATGACTAAGCCACGATAGACAATGAACGGTGAATTGCCTATCCCACCGATGTGTTACTTCATTTACGTGGAAGCTGACCTTCTGATTTCCTCCATTCCAGAGTCTGCCAGAAGGTATCGCCAAAGCAGTGAACTATCTGGAAATGGGTCTGCCGAATCTTGTCAACCCTTATGCCGTCGCCATGACGTCCTACGCCCTGGCAAACGAGAACAAATTGAACCGCAATATCCTCTACAAGTTTGCCTCCCCAGGTGACTTCACATGGCCCCATTTGAACCAGTATGACCAGAAGGTTTATGGATATCATGACCTTGTTGCATGAACAATTAGAGTGATTAATAGGGATGCAATGATGTCAAATTTTCATGGTATGATAACACCTTTGCATCAAGTCCATGGTGTGACACTTCTTGCAAATATTGAAAACAACAGCAACAATGACAATAGACGAATGAAGACCTGATAAATTGTGCTGTCAAGTGCCCAATCTACATATTTGTCATGGGGTTACAGGAAGATCATCTCTTTAGATTAGATTTTTAAACGTGTTCCTATGAGGCTCCACTGTTGACAAAAGCTATTTATTGATATGTTCCTACTTCAGATTCAAACCACTGGCCAAAACCTAACCAACATGTTATCACAATGGAGGCCACAGGTTATGCCCTTCTTGCTCTGGTCAAAGCCAAGGTGAGAACATTTGTGCATCAGACAGTAACAGGCATTTGACAAACACTAGTAGTTTAACTATTGTAACTTTCAAAGATGTAGTTTAATTGCACGATTGAAAAAAAAAAAAGACAAACTAATTGTGATATTGCCTGCCCCTCACTTATGAAGTTACTCGAAGATGCCGCACCTGTTGTCAGATGGTTGGGCAGCCAGCAGAAAGTGGGTGGAGGCTACGGCTCAACTCAGGTAATATATCCTTTGATGAACTGCTGGACACTTCATCTTCATCATGAATCAGTGCAAAAATTTAGTAAAAAAAAAACCACATAGACCCTCTCAATGAAAACATATATAATTTGCCCCTTTTCACTCCAGGCCACCATCATAGTGTACCAGGCAGTGGCAGAGTACTGGACCAACGCCCAAGAACCAGAATATAATCTGGATGTGAACCTCGGGCTTCCTGGGAGGTCAAGCCCAGTCAAGATAAATTTCAACAAGAACAACCACTACAGCACAAGAACATCCAAGGTGCAAAGAAACACACAATCGTACAACAACACATACCCAAAGTTGTAACAACCTTTTCAAGCCATTTTGTTATTGTTGTTGTTGTTGTTGTTTTTATCCCACAGTTTAATGACATCAACCAGAACATCCAAGTGACAGCCAGGGGAAGCGGAGAGGCAACACTGACAGTATGCAATTTTATAAACTTTTTGTTTATTTTAATTGCCTGGAAATGTATGTTTTCTTCAGTTTCAGATAGGGAGATGAGAAATGGAACGCTGACAAAAGTCATTACTGTATTTCATTATATTTGATTTTTAGCAGGATTTCTTTTTATTACCTACATTACATTTTAATGTTAATTTTACCTGTAACCTCAATGCTAATATTCTGTTATATACCCAGAAATGATCAATCATAAATACATATTTTTTTCCTAAATGAACAATTGAATAGTGCCAACTGAATTTCTATCATCTCCATCTCCAAGTGCCATCTGGAAAAAATCTTATTGACGGCATTCAGAGAAGAGGCCGCCATCTAGATAGAAGCTCACATTGGTGCGGTTTTTATGCTGCAAAAGATCTCTGGGTTTACTGAGTAATTCTGAGTAACGCAAGATTGTCCTCGGTTATTTTATTTAAATACATCTGGAATGTTTCCTTTAGGTAAATCCTGCCAGCTGCTGGCTCGCTGAGCTATTTTATTTTGAAATTGACTTGAAACTTTGAATCTTCCCTCTGGATTATTCTGCTTATAGGTTATTTCACCAAGTGGAGTCTTTTTCCCCAAAGACTTCACTTATCAAGTATTAATAAGCATTCTCTCCATAATTGCAGATGGTGTCCCTGTATTACGCTCAGGCCAAAGAAAAGGAGAGCGACTGTAAGAAGTTCAACGTGTCGGTCAAGCTGATTGAAGGTAATTATCGCCTGTTTTCAGCCACACTCTCTTTTCCCGTCGAATCTTCTTCCATTGAAAAAAAAATATTCTTTCAAATGTTGCATTGATTTTTTTTTCTTCATTTCATACGTGCAGTGCCATCAAATGAGAATGAACTGACATATAAGCTGACAATCAAAGTTTTGTAAGTACTGTACCACCATCCAGGACACATTTGTCCTGAATTTTCACTGTTTCCAATGGTTCTGGCACCTTGATTGGTGATTTATAGTGCAGTTGGTACTGAAAGCCTCTGTGTTTCTTCAGGATTGAGTAAATTTATTGTCACTCGAGAACTCGTAAATTGAGGACTGAGCATTGATAAGTCCTGTTTGCAACTGAATTTTGACTCTCTTTACTTTCTCTGTGTTGTGTTTCTTGTTTCCAATGTCATCTTTGTTTTGATAAAGACAAATTTACGAACTTACCTCAAACTTGTTCTTCTGCTAGTGGGACAAATTTTAAACGTTGCTTCAATTCAATCTTGTAGATTCTGGATTATTTTGACAATGCACTATGTTTGGTATGGTTTGGTTTGTTTTTTTGTGAAGGTACAAGAATAGGGATCATGGTGCAACCATGTCAATTTTGGACATTGGCATGTTGACCGGCTTTGAGGCTGACACAAAGGACCTGGACCTGGTAGGAGCCTAAATATACACGCACACATCACCCAAGTTGTAAACTCAGTGTTTAAGTTGAAAGAGAACAAAGATGTGTTTTTTTTTATGGACTAACTTGGGTTTGTGTGTGCGTGCGTGTCTAGTTGTCCAAAGGACGTGCCCGCCTTATTTCAAGGTACGAGATGGACAAAATCCTGTCGGAAAAAGGCTCTCTCATCATTTACCTGGACAAAGTGAGACTCCGGCGACGGCATGGTTCGGCTGTGTTGCCTGGTGCACAATCAGCCTCTCACCATTGTTCCTCATCCCTCCACAGGTCTCTCACCAACGCCCTGAAGAAATCTCGTTCAAGATCCACCAGAAGTTTAAGGTCGGCGTCTTGCAACCAGCTGTCGTGTCCGTCTATGAATATTATGAAGGTGAGTCTTAGTGCAAAACATTTTGGCTGTCCCAGCATCTGATGCAGGGTAATGAAAAATAAAGGAATGAAATAATATTGATAATGATAAGTTAAGAGGTGCGTATACGTTCACATTTTTGTTTTTTTATTGTTTTCTTTTGCTACTTTAGTTATTCATTCTTGAATGACTATTTGTTGTTTTTGCATAATGTTTTTGTTTTATGTGACATATTCAAACTAAACTAATAATAACTAGCAGCAGTAGTAATAGTGGTGTTAAATGTCTTTTGTTCGTTCCTGCAGAAACACCCTGCGTGAAATTCTACCACCCAGAGAGGACAAATGGACAGTTAATGCAGCTGTGCAGAGACAGCGAGTGCACGTGTGCTGAAGGTAAAAACAAAGATAGTGGTTCATTTTTTCTGTTTTCTCTCATACGGGTAGCACGACGGACAGGCACAAAATGAAATCTTGTGCCACCTAGCTGCCACTCAAGATTAATTAAAAAAAATGTCTTGGATGTGTACAACCCACACAACAAGTAATGCTAAACATTTTGTTCAAACTAGAGCTGCAGTTCTTGCTTTTGTAAGAGATTAATCTATCACACAATTTTCTTGATGCTATTCCTCTATCATTTGAACAGTAAAAAAAGAAATTGTAAACATGTGAAAAACACTCATGTGAAAATGACATTCAACTCTAGTATTGCAGAGCCACTTGAACAGCCACCACAAAAAGTATCAAAGTAAACAGATACATAAAAAATATATATCAAAACAACAACGGCAGTGTTGCGTCAATTCAGGAAAACTGTCATCAAATAATTGTTCCAATCTATTGGAGTCAATTAGTCGATTAATCGATTGCCATAGTCACCACATTCATGTCAGAGCAACCAGCCACTCCTCAACTGACTCTTCTCCATCTTTTACCAACAAATAATTAGTCGATTCAGCATCTATGTCCCACAATACTTGGTATAGTGGGAAACCCCTGCCTTGAGAACCACTCCATGTAATTTCTCTCACCAAATTTTTCCAGTGCATCCAGCCACTCCGGCCCAATGTTGCCATTTTTTGTCAGACGCAGCTGCTTCCACGGTCCATCCACCGAGCCTTACATCTACTTTCTGCTTTTTTTTCCTACCACCCTAGAGGACTGCAGCATGCAAAAGAAGGGCAACATTGACAATAGTCTGCGCACAGAGAAGTCTTGTGAGACCACGCCCATCAGCAAGATCGATTACGGTGGGTGGCTGCACACAAGCAAATGCCCTTTTGAGGGGGGGGGGGGGGGTATGTGGGAGGGGACGAGGAATGCTAACGGTCTGTGCTGTTTGTCTGTCATCAGTGTACAAAGTGAGAGTGGAGAGTGTCAAAAAGGATTTGACCACTGACCTTTACTCAATGAGGATCATGACTGTCATCAAGGAAGGTGGGAGTCTGTTAATTATTGAATTATCGAAAACTTGCTCTTCCCCTTTGTTGCGACTATTAAAAAAAACAAACACGGCCCTGTTTTAGTCCGCAAACGTATGACTTAACTGTTCCTCACCAATAGTTTTCTTTTTTTGTAGCTTTTTTTAGCTAACAAGAATTTCATCACTCGCTTCCTTTTTGTGTCCTGCATGTGAATCACAGGGAACACCGACGTGGGTCCTCTTGGAAAACTGCGCACCTACCTGAGTTACCCACAATGCAGTGAAGCGTTGGACCTGCACGTTGGCAAAACCTACCTCTTCATGGGGACATCCAAAGACATACACAGAGATAAACAAACGTGAGGATTTGCCGAGCGCACGGACGGCGCCGCAACAGCCTACACAAGTTTGCCACACAAGCAACTTGTCTGCCAGTTGTTTCTCTCACATCGTAACCGTCACGTCGATACCATTCCCACAGCGGCTCATTGAACACGACACGTCCAGGTCTAACAAGCCTCACTGTCTTGTGTCCTCAGGTATCAGTATGTCATCGGTGAGAACACGTGGGTGGAATACTGGCCCAATGAAAAGGAGTGTCAGACAGACGCTTTCAGAGATACCTGCCTTGGCATCAGCGAGATGGAGCAGCAGTACATTTACTTTGGATGTCTGCAGAAGTGAAAGGATGCAGTGTGTGTGTGTGTGTGAGTTTTGAAGTTTTGCAGCCCTGATAAAATTATAATGAAAACGCATGAGATTGTTTGTTTTTATTGCTTAGTGTTTGCTTTTATTAAAAAAAGAAATATTGTTGGAATGGACAGACCAAGAGTTCTGACACCACACTGAAATATACCTGTGCATTAATATAATGGAAAATGAGTTAAAGCCTTGCGTAGAACTATCAGTCTGCATCCCCGTGAAATCCTGTAACTTGGAATGCTGAAAAAACTTTCAATCCGAGATGAGATGGAGGGACGGAGACTCTGTGCAAATGGCAAATGCAGATGTGCAGAAGGCAAAAAAAAAAAAAAAAAAGTCAACAAGATTTTTTAACATTTCAAAGTACACCAGGCGTTCAGCGTTTGACACATTTATCTGCATAAGTAACTAGTGTGTAATGGCAGCTTTTTCTATCCAAGTGGGTGCAAACTTAAGACTGCACCTCACGTAATGATTGTCTGTTTAGGGCAAATAAGGGATCATATACAATTGCAAAATCATGCAACACCGGTGCTGCAGTGGTTAGCGCTGTTGCCTCGCAGCAAGAGGGTTGAGGCCGCATTTCAACTCCTACGATGCTCTCTAAAAAAACAGTAAAAGGTTGTTCTGTTGATAATGGAACTTCACGGACAATTTTACACAAAAAAACAGGAAATGCACACATCAAGAAAAAAAGTCGCAAGCGTCTAGTCCTGTTGTCACCACATAACAATGCCATTATGGGGTCTGCATAATCAGAAAACCAGAGTTGGGATGTTACTGTTATTATATTTAAGTCGATTTTTCAGGTATCTGCACTTACTTGAGTATTTCTTCTGACGATTACTTTTTACTTTTAGTCCCTACATTTGTACACACACACCAGTGCTTTCTACTCCTTACACCCAAAACAAAACAAAACATGGTTGTTACTTTTATGTTTAAAAGTGTTTAAAAGATAGAAAAAAATCTCTTAAAAGTAATTCACTTATTATTATATTTGTTGCTGCTTGTCGTGGAGCTATTTGAATGATTCCGTTGTGCATTTATATATAAAAGTGGATCATATTTTAGAGAGTATCTTGGCTTTGGGGTCACTGTTTTAGTATGTTTTCAGTTACAGAGTTTAGTTAAAATGTATGAAACAACATTGGTTATTATTGTGTAAACATTTATGTAACAACGAATGTACTTTTTAATTAAGTACATTTCATAACATAATTTGTTGCCTTTACTTGATCAAATGAGTTCACACAGCACAGTATTCTTTTACACAAGAATCCGTAATTTTTATTTTTATTTATTTATTTATTTATTTTTGTGTAGTACTGTGCAGAAGGTGCCACCTGTGCATGAAATGATCTGTGAATTTTTGACT
>NW_027466145.1:67500-170000 GCF_046127955.1 Nelusetta ayraudi
CGTCTGGTCCTGCAGACCTGGCGAGAGACTCAAACCAGCCTACTTATTGTCACGGCGCGTCTGACAAGAAGCTGTTAGGGTATACTTTTTAGAATGTCAGACTTCAGTCTGACGAAATCACAAAACCGGTTTGAAAAAATCAAACACAGTTGACTTTGCCAACTTCTGTCCCTCCTCATCAGTGAGCTTCGCAGGAAGGGACAGGAGGCCCTCCTTTTACTGCTCATGCTGGCTACACCTTTTTCTGAATTTATTTTTTAATTTTTTTAGAACCTGTGATGCCACAGGGGGCGCTAGCGGTTTGCCAGCACATTCTTGGTTTCCTTGCTGCTGTTTTGTTGTTTTCTTGAGACCAACCACCCTGACTCGCCTCCATTTCTGGCTGGAAACAGAGGGCTAAAAAACGCTGCTCCAATGGAGGCCATTGTGAAAATGAACGATCTGGAGGAACTGATGCAGTCTGGGACCGTCAGACGACAGAGAACAAAAACATTGATGATAATTAAAAACAGTGTTTTTCAACCTTTTTTGAGTCACGGGACATTTTTTACATTGGAAAAATCCCATGGCACCCGACCAACTAAAAATATAAAATGACGCTTTTTAGCCTAATAATGACAATATAGTTTGTGAATTTGTTTATGGTCACTCATTGTGAAACCTGAGCCTGTTTAGATGCACACAAAGCTGATATCCTGGGGTGGGGAATAGACTCACATTCCTTTTAAAGTGCAGTCACTCCACAATGGAATGTTATATTTTTTTAGATAAATAAAGTGAGATTGAATCAGTTTCACGGCACAGTGGTTGAAAAACACTCTTCTACTCTGACTGATGATGTCCGTCCACGTGCTTGAGCTTCAGCTTTGTTTTTTTCTTTGTTTTTAGTGCTGTCAGCGTTAACGCATTAATCGCGATTAGTTAAATGCAACCCATGACGCGTTCATTTTTTCCTAACCTCGAAGCCCCGCAGAACGGAACCCGCTTTATCTCAGCACCCTTGTTCGATGTCAAATGGTGTCGGTCAATAACAGAATTTTACACATGCAATTCAAACCGTGATTAATCACAGTTAACTGAAGATTCTGCAATTAATCGCGATTAATAAAAATTAAGCGTTTGACAGCCCTAGTTTTTTTTTTTTGTTGTTGTTTTTTTGCACGTGTGTGTGTGTGTGTGTGTGTGTATTTTCATGTATTCACACCCATGTATTCATATTTATTGCCACTGACTGATCCTCTGTCTCCCCTCCTCAGGACAACACCAACCTCTACATGGTGATGGAGTACGTACCCGGTGGCGAGATGTTCTCCCACCTGAGGAGAATCGGCAGATTTAGGTGAGCGCCGGCTTTTACCTCATCAAGCGGTAACGTGGGTTTTTTTGTTTTGTTTTTTTTGGCCCAGTTGGCCATGGCGCTGGTTCTGCTGACCTGCCCCATCCCTCCTTTCCATCCGTGTGTGTCGTCGCAGTGAGCCTCACGCCCGGTTTTACGCCGCCCAGATAGTCCTGACCTTTGAGTACCTGCACGCTCTGGACCTGATCTACAGAGACCTGAAGCCCGAGAACCTGCTCATAGACCAGCAGGGATACATACAGGTAGGAAAACACGTGGTCTTTGGTTTTTGGTTGAATCAGCTTCCGGCGCTCCAGCGTCCAACCATTTCATAGCGAATGCGGGAGAAACAAGGTAACACACATACACACGTGCGACAGGATGGCCCATAATCGGTGGCCTTTGATTTAGTTGTGTGAAGTATCTGTGGATCTGCAGGTGTGATTTTCTGCTCGCCGTACAACTGTGACAGAGAGAAATCAGTGAATACGAGTAACTCAATGTCTGTGTGTGTGTGTGTGTGTGTGTGTGTGTGTGTGTGTGTGTGTGTGTGTGTGAGCACGTGTGCGCGTTTCCTTCTTGTTTGCTCCTCCTTTGAATCTGCCTGCTTCTGCCAGACTTCCAGCCATCTTGTAGCTCAGATTGTGGGTCCTTCTGGTGGCCAAGTAGTGAAATAACGCCAGGCATCCTACAGTGCGCCGTCTCGGGTGCCCGAAACACGCAGCTGTGTAAATTGTCCCTTTGTGATGTCACCGAGGGCAGTAACAGCTGACACCCTGACTGATGTCTGGGGGGAAAAAAAGACATATGGGACCTTGATCCTCTTTCTAAAGTGTCTGCCTCCTCTTCTGCTGCCTTCCTTCCCTATCTCATCCTCCAAGGTCACAGATTTTGGCTTCGCCAAACGCGTGAAGGGCCGGACCTGGACGCTGTGCGGCACCCCAGAGTATCTGGCCCCAGAGATCATCCTCAGCAAGGTGAGCCGCCGTTCTCCCAACCCAGAACCCACTGACTTGTGGCTGAGTGCACCAAACGACAAACTGCTCACATGTCCCATTGGTCAGTGAAACGCTTTCGAGACATGAAGGGGTGGAAAAAATGGTTCAACTGTTTTGTTTACTTTCTTAACAGTGTTTGACTCTGTGTTTTCTTAACTGGCCATCTCCCGCTCCTCTCTCCTCCTCCCTACCTGCCTCTCTGCCGCCTCCACCAGGGTTACAACAAGGCAGTGGACTGGTGGGCACTGGGTGTTCTGGTCTATGAGATGGCAGCAGGCTACCCGCCCTTCTTTGCAGACCAGCCCATTCAGATCTATGAAAAGATTGTGTCAGGAAAGGTGAGAGTCTCTCCGACCGCCCTCACAACTCTGATCGGGTGCTATTTTAGCAGCACTTTTTCATTTGTATGCAAGAAGAGTGAACTCAACAGGGTGGGTTTTGTCATACCAAGGTCCATGTGATTCTGATCATTCGCACTGAATGAAGGTTTTACATTCTGGCCTTTGACCCTGCTGAGTGATTTTTATTTTAGAAGAACCAACAGAACCAGAACCAGAACAAACCTGACAGATACATTTTTTGTCGTTTTGTTGGGTTTTTTTTAAGGCCTTTCGTGGATGTTATGGCTCCCCCGTTGCAAAGGCTGCATTCAGTTTGCGTTATATTTACAGGTTGTCAACAGTTATTCTTGTGAAAAAGAAACAGCTCCAGAAGGACGCTTCTCTAGTTTGGAGGTTTGCAGCGTTGAAGTTGGAGAGCAAGTGAAGAGAAAGCGTGAAACCTGCTGAGCTCTTGGATTAACATGACTCGAACTCCGAAAATCAGCTTTTTTTTTGCTTTCATGTCACACAACTAATTCCAGAACTGGGTGGGCCCTCAATATTTTGTCGCGTCGCACCTTCCCAGGAAAACTAGTTCCCATCGCCAACTGCTTCTGTATTCTTTAGTCCAATAAAGGTGTTTTGCAGCAGCCTCTTCTGATTCCCATGAGACGCTCCAGAAAAGTGTGTTTGAAAAACAAGGGAGCGGAAGCTGGCAGTGTTTATTTCTCTCTTTATTTCTCTCGTTGTCGCTCTTTCTCACGGCTTCCGCTCTTCTGCTTCCTCAGGTCCGTTTCCCGTCTCACTTCAGCTCGGACCTGAAAGACCTGCTGAGGAACCTGCTGCAGGTAAATAAATAAATAAATAAATACACAGATAATTTACATAAACCCAGATACCTTGGCGGCTTGGTCCATGCTCTCGTCTTTTTTCAGCTGTGAGTTGTGAATTCTTTAGCGAGGTAAACGGAACAGGTAGTAAAATGTCTCGGTGTCCTTCTCAGGTGGATCTCACCAAACGTTACGGGAACCTCAAGAACGGCGTCAACGACATCAAAGGACACAAGTGGTTTGCAACCACCGACTGGATTGCCATCTACCAGAAGAAGGTGTGTGTGTGTGTGTGTGTGTGCGCGTGTGTGTGTGTGTGTGTGTGTGTGTGTGTGTGTGTGTGTGTGTGTGTGTGTGTGTGTGCGCGTGTGTGTGTGTGTGTGTGTGTGTGTGCAGGTTCCATTGAGTTGCTCCCTTAACGTTTTTTTGTTTTGTTTTTCTTTACCCGTCTTCAGGTGGAAGCTCCCTTCGTCCCCAAGTTCAAAGGGCCAGGCGACACCAGCAACTTTGACGACTATGAGGAGGAGGAGATCCGCGTCTCCTTCACTGAGAAATGTGCCAAGGAGTTCACAGAGTTCTAGAGTCGAGAGAGGAAGGAGAAAAAAATTGAAAATACATATGTGCATATACATATATATATATATATATATATATATATATATATATATATATATATATGTATGTGTATATATATATATATATATATGTATGTGTATATATATATATATATATATATATATATATATATATATACATATAAATATATATGTGTGTGTATGTATGTATGTATGTATACATATGTATATATATATATATATACATGCACATATGTATACACACATATATATATATATACATACATATATATACATATATATGTAAGTCACATATATATGTATAGATATATATCTATACATATATATGTATATGCAAAAGGAGGAGGGGGACAATTAGGGAGACTCACAGATAGGCTGGTCACATAAAGAGGAGAGAGAGGGAGAGAGAGAGAGAGATAGTCTGTCTCCTGGCCAATCACTAGCACCAGCTTTGAAAAGAGGGGAACAAAAGAATTGGAAAAGGAAATGGTTAACGAGTGAGGAGACTGATACCGAGCAGTGTTGCCTGTCTCTGTCTCATTTCTCTCGTGTTTTTTCATTTCTTTTCTTACTCGGTCTTATTCACGGATTCCCTCTGTGACGGTGGTGTGTCTTCACATCCAGGCCGTTTCAGACTCGCCCGCTACAATCGTCCCGCTTGAATTTGCTTTTTCCTGCCCGTGTAGTTTAATTTGTCACACGGTGGCGCACTGCCAAATCACGTAGAGGGCCTGAAGATGCCCCAGTGAGCAACACGAGCATCAACGAGAACTTTTGAAAATCACACAAAATTTTTGTGATTTATTTTTATTTTTTTGTTAGTTGTTAAAAAAACAATTTGTGGTATTTTTTTGTATCAGAATGTGGATACTAGTCTTCTGGATGGAAAGGTTAGATCAATCAATGTAGAAATGTGAACGACCAAATGGGTCGGTGTTGTGAGGCAACGCTGTAACTTAACGGTACCTCAGGTTTTAATGTGTCACCCAACATTTTACCACCGGCAAAGCATAACAACAAGGGGAAGATGTTTTCAGGACATATGCTTATAGATTCTCAAGCGGCGGAGGGGTGTATCTATACCGGAATCAGAAGACCTTTTGTTTTTTGTTTTTTTTCCAACCCCAGGTGGCAGTTTATGCTTGTTGTGGTGCTAGCAGTGATGTCAGGACTCGTGTGGAAATGGAAGGTGTTGTGTCCGACTTGAACAGGGGTGGGCAAACCTTAAAACACTGAAAGAATAGTGAAATACAGCTATTATATGACTTAATTGCTGTCAATACAATTTCTTCGGTCAGATTATAAGGTTTAACTTGCCACTTATGGCCCCCGGGCCAAAGTTTGCCCATGCCTGGAATAAACAGAGGACTGGGTGCAACAATCCCTCAGATGGTGTCCGTGGCAGGGCTCAGTGGCTCGGAATCAGTCATTGTCACATCTGTTCCAGACGGGGAAAAAGGCTATAATTTGGCTCCCGCCGGTTTCAAATATCCAAGCGTATGTTCACATGTATCCGCCTCGTCGTGACCCATAACTGATGTCCACGGCCGGACGTACCAACTGGAAGACCGCGATGGTGGTAATCCAGTCATCCAGTCAGTCAACCACGTCATCTTTGACAAATTTTCAGACATTGGTCATTTTTTTGTGGTTGAGAACAAATGTGAAAGCTACCCTGGATATTCGCCTTCATAATTTTTGGGGGGGGCGGAGGGGGGAGGAAGTGGAGGGGGAGGAGAGTAGCTAATACTTCCTGTCACAGGAGAGTTTCGGTTAATACCCAGTTTGGCCTGCAGGGGTTGAAAATGGCTTCTGTGCATTGGCGGGATTTTTGTTTCCGAATGTGCCCCCTTTCTTTCTTTCTTTCTTTCTTTCTTTCTTTCTTTTTTTTTTAAGCAGCAGCAGTGTGGCAACAGGGGATCAGAGCACCTGCTTGGCTAACTGTGGGGCCCCTCTTCCTTCTGTGTGTTTCTGATCCCGTCCACCAACAAGCTAGCTAGCTAGCACCCTCCATGTCTTACACATCTCTGCCAGTTGCAGGCGACCCCACCACAGTTCCATAACTGGGGGGGGGGGGGGGGGGGTAGTGAACCAATCCCACATAGAAGCCAAAAGGTCCTTCCTCTTCCGCAGTCACTCAATCTGAGACAGGGAGGTTTGCCAGAGCTGCAGGATGGATTCCCCTTTTCAGGAGATATCAGCTGAAATATCAATTGTTACTATTATGGACAAGTTAACACACTTGTTATGACTATTGTTACTACTACTAAAGCTACTACTACTACTACTACTACTTCATTGTTGTAAATCACTTGTTGAGACTTCACACTCGCTGTATTTCCTCCATGCCAGGTTTAGTGTTGGCTATACCAACACGGGCAATTTGTTTTTCAAGTTATGAAAGAATTAGATTCTGTGTCTCCTAAATATTTGTTTATTTATTATTTTGTTTGTTTGAATTGTGTTTTTGATTGTTTCTTTGTTTGTTTTTTGCTTAAGTTTTGTTATTGCAGTGACACAGCTACTTCCTTTCGACGAGGGCATAATGCTGGTACATACTGTCGCACTTTTTAGGGAAATGAGACCACGATGTAATCCATCTTGACCCCCGACCAAACACACGCACGCACGCGCGTGCACACACACACACACACACACACACACACACACACACACACACACACACACACACACAGGAAGACACACACAAACTTGCAAAAGGAAGCGTTTAAAGTCAACGGAGCAGTGACCTAAAAAAGAAAAAGAAAAATATGAACTGTAAAATTTTGCAACATGAATATCGTTCCAATAAAGTTTTAACTTGTAAAATTCTACCAAAAAACTTGGCGGTGCTTCCTGGATCCCAAAACTTATAAAGGGGGATAGAAGCGTGTATGCCACAAAATGTTTAGTGAAGTGGATTCATTTCTCTTCTCTTCACGATTCACTTTTTTTCTTCCTCCCAGTGGTTCACACATCCATCACTGGCGCCTGATGCGGATCAGATGTGTCACACGCCCGTCTCTCTTGGCGCTCACATCCAGCTTCCCCGCGGCCGTTTCCGTGCGCGCAAACCAATACCACCTTAAATGCCTTTCAGCGTCTCTGCCAGGGAGACCAAGACGCCATCTTCGGTCCACCTTAAGCGCACAATGTGGCCAACAAGAGCGAAGACAACAGAGAAATTTTTATACAGTATATAAACCTCAAGTGTAGTGAACCAGCCGGGCTTCCGTCGTCGCTCGCTCGCTCGCTGTGCGCTTCCCAGTGAAACACAGCGTCACTTCTGGAACAAGGCAAGGGTGGCAGAGAGGGGAGACGCGCCCGGGCCAGAAGACGCAGCAGTCGTCCCCGTCCCCGTGCCCGCCCCCCGTCCCCCCCCCCCGCCGCCCTCCTTTCATCCGCACCAGCAACAGCGGCAGGAGAAATGTCCGAGCCCAGTAAGTACCGCGAGTGGATCCTACAGACCATCGACTCGCTGCGCTCGAGGAAAGCGCGTCCGGATCTGGAGAGGATCTGCCGAATGGTCCGGAGACGACACGGGTCAGACCCGGAGCGAACCAGGGCAGAGATGGAGAAACTGATTCATGAGCAGGCGGTGCTCAAAGTTAGCTACAAGGGCTCCATCTCCTACCGGAACGCGGCCAAGGTCCAGCGGAAGAGCAGAAAGAAGACGGAGTTGGCGGCCGTTGTTATTGGTAGTGGTGTCGGCGGCGGCGGCGCGCAGGAGGAGGAAGAAGAGGAGGAGTGCGCGAGGGAACACGAGCATCTGCACAACAACAACAACAAAAACGGCGACAGTGCACAGCACAGTTGCAGCGACCAGGAAGAAGGACTGGACGGCGAGGATGACTCGGAACTCATCCCCGGTCCCTTTGCCTCAACAGCAGCCTGCAGGAAGCCCGGCGAGCCCCCAGCCTCCGGCCCCGGCAGCAGTTCCGGCTCCCTGGGCGGCTGCTGTGGCGCTGCAACAACAACAACGAGCTGCGATAGAGTCGAGAGCGGCTGCAAAGAGGAGGAAGCAAATGTACCGAGAGACACCGAGGGATTCTCCGGCCAGCAGGGCGCCGCTCTCAGCCCCGGGCCGGAGGCCAGCAAGCACCGTGATGCCGGCGGTGGAGGCGAAGCGATGGAGCTCAGTCCGTCCGGGGCTGACAGCCACGAGCAAACTTGCTCCAGGAGCGCCCCACATCCTCCACTTCCTCCTCAGCAGCAACAGCAGCAGCAGCAGCAGCAGCGGGCGAGGCAGGCGACGCCCGCCGAGTCCAAAGTTCGCCCCGGCGCAGGTGGGACCAGAGCGCCGGGGAGCCCCGCCAACTCGGAGCCGGGCGACGGGCTGGTGGCTCCGGCTCGCAGCACGAAGGGGCGTCCCTGTACCTCCTCCGCCGCGCTCAGAGGCCACATGAAGCCGCTGGGGCTGAAAGAGATCCTGGGCTACCTGAGCAGCCAGGAGCGGCTGTCCGAGGAGACGCTGACCCGGGGGAAAGTCAAGGCGGTCATGGAGCGAGAGGTGGCCGGCGGCAGGCTGCGCAGGACCCGCTGCGGGAACATCACGCTGCCGCCGAGGGGGGCGGCGTCCGGGAGGATCGCGTCGCAGGAGGGGCTCAGAAAGGTTGGCCACACCGCCGCCCAACTTGATTTGGTTTTCAACACGTCTCAAGCGGCATGGAAGAATGTGTGATAACGTGCGCGCATGCACGCGCGCTCAGGCTCCCTGCTTTGTTTAAAGAGAGAAAGAAAACGTTTTCGCGTTCGACCTAGACGCGGCGTTATGTTTTTGTTTCATTTCCCCTAATGCAGAAGTGAGGTGTGTGAGGGAGGGAGGTGGCCAGACTAGTGCCCAATCGGCTGGATCGGCGAGTCAGGACGCCACGGTGTCTGTGCCGCGGTTAGCACTCAGTGCGTTTACATGCAGAGCTTAATCGGACTAAGCAATAATTCGGTTTTCTCGTCTAATCGGACTTCTCTCCTTAGTGTGTGTGTGTGTGTGTGTGTGTGTGTGTGTGTGTGTGTGTGTGTGTGTGTGTGTGTGTGTGTGTGTGGAGGGGGGTGGTGTAAGTAGCGACTTTGGTACGGGTTGTACAAAGGCGACAGAGGCACAGAGGCAGACTCAGTCAGACGCTCTGTCTCTGTCTCTCCCTCGAGCGACACTGATGATGATGATGATGATGATGATGATGATGATGAAGACTGTGACCGTGAGGCTGCGGAGGAAATTCAGGCGGTGGGGGGGGCTCTCGCTGCCTGTCCCAGTAAGTGGGGACGCGGCTGCTCTCCTGCAGTGCGACCAGCGCCGGTTTGTTTCGGTACCGCGGTCCAGTCAGTCCAGTGGGGCGTAGAAGCAGCACCAAACCCCGCTGCTTCTACGCCTCTAACCCTCCCAACCTCCTCTGTCCCTCCGCACCCTCTTATGACTATTGTTTTCCGGCCCTCCCTTTGTGCACCCCATGACTTCCTTTGTACAATTCCTGACGGTGCTCCCTCCTCCCAGACCTGTGCTGCTTCCACTTCCACTTTACTTCCTGCGTTCTGCTCCTCTCTGAGTGGGAGGCGCTGCTGCCGCCGCCGCCGCCGCCCGTCACAAGCTTTTTTGAAATCAAGACCTTACAGTAAAACTTGTCCATCTGGTAAAAAAAAACAAAAAACAAAAACACAATACGAAACAAAACATGATAGGACCAAATGTGTTTTTAACTTGTAGCAGCCGCAGCAGGAGGAGCAGCAAGAGGAGGAGAGCGAGCTGATGGAAACAGGCAGTGAGCAAGAGAATGAGAAGAAAAAGGAGCAGCAGGAGGAGGAGGAGGAGGAGGAGGAGCAGGAGGAGCAGGGGGATCCCCAGAGTTCCGCTGAGGATGGAGGACTTTCCCTGGTAGCCATGACAACCAAACCACAGCTAGTTAGCGAGGATGCTGGGATCCAGACGGCAGCGGAGCAGCAGACTCCCCCCCAGTGCTCCAGCCGAGGTGCGTGCGTGACACTCCCACCAGCGCCCTGATGTTCTGCTGGTTGCTGTTTCCGACGTTTGAAGCCAAAAGAACCTTTGGCTTTTAATGGGAAATACAAATATCTTCTTCTTCTGCTACAACAATTATCTTAAACAAAGAAAACCCACGTAAATTAAGGTTTCGATTGTCTTAGTGGCATTTTCAAGCCAGTTTTGTTGTTATTTAATGATTGACGACGTGTTTCTTCCTTCCTCTCACAGCAGGTGTTGGCGCTGATCTCTCAGGGTCGCCTGATCCCGCCACTAGGGGCCGGATTCCCTTCGTCCAGGGGTCCTTGGTGTCACACTGTAATGGGACACAGCATGAGGAGGGCCAAACTTATTTGTCCATTAAGGTAAGTCAACAAAAAAAATTAAAGGGCGGCAGGACTGCACATCTTGGCCTTAAAGTCGCTATTATGAACTTTGTTAGGCACACATTGACGCTTTCCTGATTGAGACTTGGCTGCATCAATTCAAAATATGTTGTGAAGGTGAATTTCAAAGGTTAATCCTTGTGAAATTGTACATTCTATATGTCAGAATGCAAAAATGCACTTGCGGCGAGACGGCATCAGCAACACGTCGAAGGAATTTAACGGTGAGTTGGTCAATGTGTGTTTTTTAGATCAAATAAATCTCACTCAATCGTCCCGTGGTTGCAGCTCTGATCACTGCTCGTCTTTCGTCTTTTGCCCTCACAGGGGTGGAGTCGAGGGGGACGGAGGGCGAGTCCTCCTGCCTCCAGACTCCCACCTCCTCGCCGACCCATGGCAACATGTCCCGGGAACGCAGTGACGGGTGAGTCGAACCGAGGAACAACTTCAAATAGCAAAGAAACCTATCATCTTTAGCTTTTCCTTTTGTTGGTATGGATTGGGAACCTTCATAATTCTGGCACATCCAGTTTTTTTGTTTTGTTTAATTTTTGGTCTAATAAGCATCAGTGTCATCAGTAAATGTGATAATGACAGCATGTTTAAAAGATGGCGATCAGCTGTTTTTGCCCAGGGCTGCGTCCTTAATTGGAAAAAGGAATAAAAAAAAAAGAAACTTTTGTTTTGAGAGTATTAAAACTGTAATCCAGATTAAATAAAATTATCCAGATACTCTTTGAGAGATCTCTAGTCCGTCCAGATTATTCCGTCAGAACTTTTTCCATTTTTGCAAATTATCAACAAACGTAGTGTTTCATTAATAGCATAAAAATCACATTTACTTTTCACGTGAGTACATTCCAAAACCTGCACTTTCTGTAGAGTTCATTATTCGTACTACTTTAACGTTTTACTTTTACTTTGATCAGAGTATTTCAGCTCTGCATGTCAGCTCCTCTTCCTCCTCCTATTCCTCTGTCTCCAGGTGCATCAAGTGCGAGGTGGCCGGCGGGAGTCCGCTGGACTGGACCGTGTCGGACGTGGTCAGTTACTTCACAGCGGCCGGTTTCCCCGAGCAGGCCGCCGCCTTCAGGACGCAGGTGAGGCCGCCCTCGGGTTTTAGAGGCCGCCAGAGACAACACTAATAAAAAAATAAAAAAAAACGACAAAAAACTTCCACCATCCCTTACCGACGGTCGACCCACGCCGCTTTCCTCCTCCTCCTCTCATTAGGAAATCGACGGCAAGTCCCTCCTCCTCATGCAGCGCAACGACGTTCTAACCGGCCTGTCGATCAGACTGGGCCCCGCCCTCAAGATCTATGAGCGCCACGTGAAGGCTCTGCAGAGATCACACTTTGAGGAGGACGACTGCTGACAGACAGACAGACAGACAGACAGACAGACAGACAGGTCTGTTGGGTTTCGCCATATATATATATATATTTTTATATATATATATATACATATACATATATATATATATATGTATATATATGTATATATGTATACATATATATATATATATGTATATATATATATATATATATATATATATATATATATATATATATATACATATATGTATATATATATATATATATATATATATGTATATATACATATATATATAAAATGTGAAATACGCAATCATCTCACAGTACGGTGTCACAACTCTATTTTCTTAAGTTACAGAGACAAGACAAACTTGTCACTTTTTTAATGTATATATGTGTGTGTGTGTGCGTGTGCGCGTGTGTGTGTGTAGGCACTTGAGAGAGGATGTTGCTTTTCAGCAGGAAATAATTATAAATGACCAAATTAGATTTTGCGCGGCGTTAAGCTCCTGCCAGCAGTTGTTGGTCTGTTAAAAGGTAGCCAGAGCCGTCCCGTACGGAAGCGTATTGCATTCACTGGGCAAATTTAAAAAAAAACTGTTTTTCAGTGTAATTATGTCTGTTTTACGTGCAAATTTTTTTCCGCCCTATTTTCCCCGAGTTCCATTCTTTCATTGAGAGCTACATATAATGGAAGCAAACATGGCCAGCTTGTTCAGTTCAATCAAATTCTATTTTGACATGGGTTTGAGACACTGGGAAATAGTCCTGTCTTTAAGTGACATAGATGGCATTACAATTAGTTTATCAACTTTACGTAGGCATCTGAGGACTTTGCGGTTGTTTAGAAGGAAAGCCCATTCAGATATTCTCGACATCGCAATGTTTCTCCGGGATCAATTGGATAAATATGGCATGCTCCATGGATACAAAATGATAATAATAATAATAATAATAATAATAATAATAATAATAATAATAATAATAATAATAATGATAATAATAATAATAATAATAATAATAATAATAATAATAATGATAATAATAATAATAATAATAATAATAATAATAATAATAAACTTTTATTTGTACAGCGCTAAATCACAACCAAATGACGCATTTGAAGTGCATTCAGACTGGTTACGTGTCACCACTGTAGAGCACATCCATGTCGTAGAGTCACCCGTCGACTGTTTTCAAAATAAAAATAAAAAAAACAGGATGGAAAAAAACGGGGCAGAAAAAAAAATGAGCACGAAAAACTGGGCTGGAAAAAAAATTAGCATGAAAAACAGGGCAGAAAAAAATTAGCACGAAAAACTGGGCTGGGAAAAAATTAGCACGAAAAACAGAAATAATTACACTGAAAAACAGATTTATTTATTTTTTGCCAAGTGAATGCAATACGCATTTGTTAGGCACTTCTGACATTTTTTGAACTGTAATCCTCGCCATCACCACTAGGGAGCACTACACACCCTCCTAGTTAGCTTGCAACAATAGTTTCATGTTTCTGTTTGAACTGGCATCGACCCAGCAAACAGTTTTTGAAACAGTTGTGAGGCTGCTAACTTCCAACAGCATCCGTCTGGAAATGAATTAGAAATAGTTTTGGTGGCGAGGAATTGGCCACAGAGTGAAAGCTGAGTCACTCAATCAATCAACCAATCACACACTACCAGCATTTATTTTTCATTTTTGTTTAACTAAAACTCAAATGATTTATGTAGTTGATTCCCACCAGCCGCTATGTTCCATGTTTACTGTGGATTATTTTCCTTTTGGTTTTTTCCAACGTTTGTATAAGCGTTTCCAGCATTTTTGTTTGATGTTGTGGACGTTTCTATTGTACTTTGTCTGTTATTTTGCTCGATGGTTTTTTATTTTATTTTTTTGTTTTGTTTGTTTTAACCCACTTCAAAACTTGCAGGCCAGATGGAACCTTTCGGAAACTGTTTCGCTTTATCTCCCAGTACCCATCCGGTGAGGCTTGTACCAAGTCACTTAGCAACTGCTAATGCTAGGTTCTTCAAGTTTTGTTTTTTTTTTCTTCACCAAGTGACACTTTAAGGCTTGCTGTTGATGCTACAGGGCAACATCGATGAGCGGTGATGTGATGTGCAGGAGTGTTTAACCCAGGCGTGGGGCAAACTACGGCCTGGGGGCCATATGCGGCCCGTTAAAGCTTTTTAATCTGGCCCACCAAACTTGAAGAAGTAATACTAATAGTCAGTATCAATATCAATAGCTGCATTTCATCATTTTTTCCATTGTTTTAGGAGTAATTTTAATAAAGAGCTAAACACCGTGGGACTTCACGACACATTGTGTTGTAACTTTGCTTTGGTTTCTTTTCAATTGACATTGAAGCACATGCTTTCTACACATCCCAAAATATATTTTTTCTCTCCTACGAGGTTAGTCATCAAAAACACGCCATCCATCTGCCCCTCTGTCGAATTTCCGAACCTTGTGGCCCCACCAGTCAATAAGTTTGCCCACCCCTGGTTTAACTAATCCGTTGGCAGCCACCAATAGCAGATGTTGTATATTAAGATTTTTTTTTTTTTTTTAAGTTGACTGACATATTTCAGAATTCAACCTAAATTTAGACCACTGATGATTATGTTAGTAGCCTGCGGTTTGGTTGATTATTAAGATTTGAATTATCTAGTTTTTCTTGTCAGCCAAGAATGGCCACCAGCATTGCGACAAGCAGGTCCTCCAAGTCACGATTTGAAGGGCAGCTATTTTAGCATTAGCTAATTAGCCCACTCCTCTTCTTTCGCGACCATTTGAGGCCAGCTGGCTAGTAGGAGCGGCTGCTAGCTTCTGAAAGGAGCGGATTTGTTATGCAGACTGATTCAAAAACACTTTCTGTCAGAGCTCTGCAAGACGGTCGAACAACGAGAACACCCCCCTCACCCCCACCCCCCCCAACATACACACACACTACTTTTAGTCTCTCGTGCACCATCTGCAAGGGACGACGGCCGCGTTTCAGCCGTGGATGGTCGTCAGTGGAATGTACAGCTGCTCCTGAAAACTGTATCGTTTGTCTCGAGTCATCGAGACAATTTTTTATCATTATTATTATTTTTATTTAGTAATAAAGCCTTTGATTAAACCCCTCCCACCACAGTGTGGACGTGCCTGAACATGTGTTGAACAAGTTTGTGGGCCGCAACAGATGCATGACTCACTGTGCATATGTGTGTGTGTGTGTGTGTGTGTATGTGTGTGTGTGTGTGTGTGTGTGTGTGTGTGTGTGTGTGTGTGTGTGTGTGTGGGCGTGGAAGTGGCGACTGTTTTTTGGCAGACTAGCGCCTCTCTTCTCTTCTCTTCTCTTCTCTTCTCTTCTCTTCGCTCACACGCAACCTCGCATGGAGCCAAAGAAGGAAGAAGAGACGGCAACAGAAGCGAAGCCCCTTGTGAAAAAGACGAGGCTCGGGACGACACGTCCCCCTTGTAGAATTTGGGAGGGACATTTCAGGCTATATCTGTCCTGGGACGCTCTCCAAGGTAAGTGCTCGGGATGTGTGTGTGTGTGTGTGTGTGTGAGTGCGTGAGTGTGTGTGTGTGTGTGTGTGAGTGTGTGTGTGCGTCCAATTGCCAATTACAAAAATAAAGATAGAGAGTTGCAGATGAGCGCAGTTTGGAAAAGGGGGCCCAGATTCCACCAGCAGGCTGCAGCTGCCACAGACATGGTGGTTGCAGGCAGCGGAGGAAGAAGAAGAAGAATAGCCTGAGGACGCAGTTGCTCCACCAGGACCTGAACCTAAGACACCTAGAGGAATCTAAACCCCTGGAAAAGGATCATGGCAGCGGCATAAGGTCGTCCCATCGCTGTTGCGCAGTGAATAACTGCGGGGGAGTGAAGCTGTGAAGGGGCCGGGATCGCAGATATAAAGGAGCAGCAGCCGCGAGTCATGCCAGGTCCAGGAGGAGCAGCAGAGTGAGCACAACAGCTGAGAGAGTGTGTGTCCGTGCTTTCGTGTAGTTAGTGCATAAAGTTTAGAAGTGTTTGTCCAATGTCTGAGCAAAAATGAGGCACTCAAATTAAAAAGAGCGAGGCAGATTTAAGCTGCTTGGAGCTGTAAAAATCCAAACCCCTGATGTCCCGGTTGCTGTTGGCGCAGAGCAGAAGATTCTAAATAGAACTTGGCGGTGTCACGTGAGGGAACTGGAAACCTCAGAGTGTCACCATGTGTGTGTGTGTGTGTGTGTGTTGCGTGTGTTGTTTTGAAGGGCCAAGGCAGAGGAGGATTTCTCCACTGCAATCCTCAGGCAGAAGCACAGGCCCAACAGGCTGGTGGTGGACGAGTCCCACAATGACGACAGCAGCATCGTCAGCCTGTCACAGGTCAGTGTCACACAGGAAGTTGGTTTTATTGTTTATTTGTTTGGTTGGGGGGGGGGTTATATGACCAAAATTCTGATAGAATTTTGGTCATATACCATAAACCAAATTGATGTGTCTTGTTGGGGGGTGATCCAGGAGTACGGGGTCCGGGGCACGAGTCTGGTTCGCATTGCCGGCAGTAAGTCAGACTTGTCCCCAGTGCGTGTTGGACTGCGGCAGGGCTGCCCTCTGTCACCGGTTCTGTTTGTTATTTTCATGGACAGAATTTCTAGGCGCAGCCAGGGACCGGAGGGGGTCCAGTTCGGGAACCACGTGATTGCGTCTCTGCTTTTTGCAGATGATGTGGTCATGTTGGCTTCATCAAGCCAGGACCTCCAATGTGCACTGGTGTGGTTTGCAGCCAGGTGTGAAGCGGCTGGGGTGAGAATCAGCACCTCCAAGTCCGAGGCCATGGTTCTCGACCAGAAAAAGGTGGCTTGCCCTCTCCAGATCGGTGGAGAGACCCTGCCTCAGGTGGAGGAGTTCAAGTATTTTGGGGTCTCGGTCACAAGTGAGGGAAAGATGGAGCGCAAGATCGACTGGTGGATCTGCGCGGCGTCTGCAGTGATGCGAGGCGAGGCGAGGCTCACGATTTACCAGTCGATCTACGTTCCCACCCTCACCTATGGTCAAGAGCTTTGGCTAATGACCGAAAGGACGAGATCACGGATACAAGCGGCCGAAATGAGTTTCCTCCGCAGGGTGGCTGGGCGCACGCTTTGGGACAGGGTGAGGAGCTCATTTACCCGGGAGGAACTTGGAGAAGAGCCGCTGCTCCTCCACATCGAGTTGAAGTGGCTCGGGCATCTGTTCCGGATGCCTCCTGGACGCCTCCTTGGAGAGGTGTTCCAGGCATGTCCCACCAGGAGGAGACCCCGGGGAAGACCCAGGACACGCTGGAGGGACCAGGTCTCTCGGCTGGCCTGGGAATTCCTTGGGGTCCCGCCGGATGAGCTGGAGGAGGTGACTGGGGCCTGGGAGGTCTGGACATCTCTACTGAGACTGTTGGCCCCGCGACCAAACTCCGGATAAGCAGTAGAAGATGGATGGATGGATGGATGGATGGATGGATATATGCAGTATAAATATATTGTATATGAATTCAGACATTTTCTCCCTCAAAGAAATCCAAACTTGCGAGTGTTTGTTTTCCACACCAGGACAAGACGGACGAGCTGCAGCTCTTCCGAGGAGACACGGTGGTGCTGCGGGGGAAGAAGCGTCGCCAAACCGTCTGCATCGTCCTGACGGAGGACACGTGTGGCGACGACCGCATCAGGGTGAACCGTGTGACGCGCAACAATCTGCGCGTGCGGCTCGGTGACGTCATCAGGTACAAGTTACACATTGCGAGACACTCGAGCGGCACGAGTGTGAGTTTTTTTGTGAGTGGCAGTGGCACCTAATACTGAGGGAGAAGCAGCAGGTGTCATGTAAATCTGCGAATCTTATTTATTCTTAAATTGGTGTATTGTTAAGCCTTCCCCCCACTGACAGCTGGGAGAGAAAGAGTGCGGGAGACTGCCAGAATAGGAGATGGATGGATGAAGGTTTGCTTGAATTTTGACACAAGACTTTAAACTTAAGAATCTGGCCTGAGAACTTTTATAAGCTACAGTTCAAGGAAGCTCAAACTATAAAAAATAAAAATGAGTTAAAGTTAAAGTAGCAAACAATTTGTATATATATATATATATATATATATATATATATATTTTTTTTTTTATATATATATACACATACATATATGTGTATAGACCCATTTGTCCATGTCTGTCTGCTCCCTGCCAGCATCCACGCCTGCCCAGACATCAAGTACGGCAAAAAGATCCACGTGCTGCCCATTGACGACACTGTGCAGGGCCTGACCGGGAACCTCTTTGAGGTTTTTCTCAAGCCTTACTTTCTGGAGGCGTACCGACCGATTCACAAAGGTAAAGCAGCCAATGGGATCGTAGGTTACTTCCTTGTCTGAGACGTCTTGTCACTGAGTTGTTCCTGTGTGTGTGTGTGTGTGTGTGTGTGTGTGTGTGTGTGTGTGTGTGTGTGTGTGTGTGTGGCAGATGACATCTTCCTGGTCAGGGGCAGCATGCGGGCGGTGGAGTTCAAGGTGGTGGAGACCGACCCCAGCCCTCACTGCATTGTCGCCCCGGACACCGTCATCTACTGTGAGGGGGAGCCCATCAAAAGAGAGGTCTGTCAGAGGGATCCATTAACCACAACAGCAGCATTTTATCATTAAAAAATTATTTTTATGAAAAATGTGGAATTTGTCTCGTGCAATTTATATTTTATTTGCAGTCTGCATAATACTGCTTTATAAGGTCGGTCCACTTTTTGTTTTAAAGAAAGAAAACAGCGTTTGTTTTCATTATGTTCCTTTTGTTGTGTTATTCTTCTTTTTATGTAAATGTTTACAATATCTTTTTAAGAATTTCTTTATTGTTTAAATTTTTCGTACATCCCAAGCTAACAGAACAAGCTAAATCTTTGTATTACATCGATTTCGAAAAAAAAAAAAAAACCTAAAAATGTAAGAAAATTTGAATAATTATTACATCCAATTTCATCCAATGAAAACCAAGTACCCGTTTATCTTTCTCTGTCTAATTAATACGGAAACAGAGAAAAATGCTTTTGTAAAATTAACTCTTGTGAAGGGACCCCATGATGAAGCCGGTGGGACGGCCGACTGAGTCATTTCCTTTCTTCCCGACAGGACGAGGAGGAGAGCCTCAACGACATCGGCTACGACGACATCGGCGGCTGCCGGAAGCAGCTCGCGCAGATCAAAGAGATGGTGGAGCTTCCCCTCAGACACCCAGCTCTTTTCAAGGCCATAGGCGTCAAGGTGTCAGACAATAACAAGCTACAACATTCGTTCTCAACACTCAACACAATTTTTAACCACATTGTCTTGTGTAACGCCCCCCCCCCCCCTCCCCTTCCTCCCAGCCCCCCAGAGGAATCCTACTGTACGGCCCTGCAGGAACAGGGAAGACGCTGGTGGCCCGGGCAGTGGCCAATGAAACGGGCGCCTTCTTCTTTCTCATCAATGGTAACACTGGAGAACGCTAACTTGGCACCCACAGGAATCGTTTTTCTCCCCAACGGAGTGAAACCTTTTCAATTCCTTTTGTGCTTTATACATCCATCTGACAAGAAAGTGAGACGATTTAATCTGTTGCTTTTAAGCCAGCTGTATTATTTATGAGTTTTCTCTCCTGTTGATTTAGCCAGTTAGCAACAGTCCAAAGAATCCAACAGGTGGAAGAAACTGCTTTCCATCGCCAGACAGGAGAGGACATGGAATAATGTTGTCTGCCAATTTTTCTTTTGTTGTTGTCATTGAAGGGGAGAGCGTGGAAAAATGTCAGGAACTCTCTGTCCCATACCAGTTTTATTGATTTTATTTGTATATCCATTAAAAACAAAATGAAAATAAAACTAAATGAACAAAGTGTACAGTCTTTCCTTTAATGTAAAGGAAGGCCTCCCAGGTCTGATAAAATTATCAATGGTGCAGCATTTTGACTTGATGAATTTGTGCAGGTCCTGAAATCATGAGTAAACTGGCAGGCGAGTCAGAGAGCAACCTCAGAAAGGCCTTCGAGGAGGCAGAGAACAACGCTCCAGCCATCATCTTCATTGATGAGCTGGACGCTATCGCTCCCAAGAGAGAGAAGGTAAAAAAAAAGAAGAACCACATAAAAGAAAAATAATTCAAAGTTTATTTTCTAACCCACAGTGTAACTCTTTCGCTCTCTCTTTCTCTCTCTCTCTGTGCGCGTGTGTAGACACATGGTGAGGTGGAGCGGCGTATCGTCTCCCAGCTTCTGACCCTGATGGATGGCCTGAAGCAAAGAGCTCATGTGGTTGTGATGGCAGCGACAAACCGACCCAACAGTGTGGACACTGCTCTGAGACGCTTTGGTCAGAACAAACACACACACACACACACACACACACACACACACGCGCGCACACACACACACACACACACACACACACACACACACACACACACACACACACACACACACACTTATACACTTATTCTTGTGTCTATCTGCAGGAAGATTTGACCGGGAGATTGACATTGGGATCCCCGACTCGACTGGCAGGCTGGAGATCCTTCAGATCCACACCAAGAACATGAAACTGTCTGATGACGTCGACCTAGAGAGGGTGAGGAGGCTGAGCTGAGCAGGTCAAGAATAAATGACAACCCCAATTTAACCCCAGCCCTAACCCTAATAGCAACCCTAACACCAACCCCGACCCTAACCCCAACCTCAACCAAAAAACCCTAAATTCACCTCCAACCCTAATCCTAACTCCAACCCAACACTAACCTCTACTCCCATTCGAACCCTAATGCCCACTGAAATGTATTTCAATATCTAACCTCATTTCTTTCAGATCGCAACAGAGACACATGGTCACGTTGGTGCCGACATGGCTGCTCTGTGCTCGGAAGCTGCCCTGCAGACCATCCGCAAGAAGATGACATTGATCGACCTGGAGGACGAGACCATTGATGCTGACCTGCTCAACTCGCTGGCTGTGACTATGGATGATTTCCAGGTATGACGCACAACTGTAATTCTTCATGGATTTCCTGTGAATGAGAGCATGTCAGGGTCTACTGTGTGTTTCCTCAGTGGGCCCTGAGTCAGAGTAACCCATCGGCTCTGCGGGAGACAGTAGCCGAGGTCCCTCATGTCAGCTGGGAGGACATTGGAGGACTGAATGAGGTCAAGAGAGAGCTACAAGAGCTGGTCCAGGTGATTTAAACAACATACTCTTCCACAACCTTTGCAACCAAAACACAAATCCTGCCAATGCTTCCATCTGTTCTCTTCCTCTTCCATTCATAGTATCCAGTCGAGCACCCAGACAAGTTCCTGAAGTTCGGCATGACTCCGTCCCGTGGCGTGCTCTTCTACGGCCCCCCCGGCTGTGGAAAGACCCTGCTGGCCAAGGCCATCGCCAACGAGTGCCAAGCAAACTTTGTGTCCATTAAAGGCCCTGAGATGCTCACCATGTGGTTCGGAGAGTCTGAGGCCAACGTCAGAGAGGTGTTTGATAAGGTGAGGGCAGGATTCACAGCAGGATGTACCTCCGGTGTCCTGCTCTGATCCTCCGGGACTTGTTGCCCCGCCTCCTTGCAGGCCAGACAGGCGGCGCCCTGCATCCTGTTCTTTGATGAGCTGGACTCCATCGCCAAATCCCGGGGAGGTGGAGCAGGTGACGCAGGCGGCGCAGCTGACCGAGTCATCAACCAGATCCTGACTGAGATGGATGGCATGTCTGACAAGAAGAATGTTTTTATCATCGGTGCCACCAACAGGTCGGGATGAAGAACGCAGCTCAGTGTGAATGTTCAGCAGGCTGCAGATGCACGTCTCAAAGGTTTTTTTTTTAATCTCCTGCCAGGCCTGACATCATCGACGCTGCTATTCTGCGACCGGGTCGTTTAGACCAGCTCATCTACATCCCACTTCCAGACAAACCGTCTCGCACTGCCATCCTGAGAGCCAATCTGCGCAAGTCTCCTGTTGCACGAGTTGGTGATGCAGACACTAAAATATATACTGTGTATTAAATATATATACTGGTATATATAGATATATACTGAAAATCAGCCAATCATTATTGACATAATTAACAGAGCTCAGTCACTTCACTGTGGTCAATGTCAGTGTTTTAGTGCACGCCTGAAGTTTTGAAAGGGTCACAGGTGTCTGCTGGTGCTTATCCCAGCTATCACAGGGCGAAGGCAGGGTGACACCCCGGACAAGTCACAAGTTTATTGCAGGGTCACTAAATTCAGTGTTAAAAATTTAAATTCAAAATCAAATGGCATTGATTCACTTACATATTTATGGAAGTAAATCAATGCCATCTTGATTGATTGATTTTATTCCATACTTATTTTTTTTATGTTTACAACCTGTACAATCTGATGCTTTGCTGGCTTTTCAGTGTTTGGAAGGAGGCTAAAATAATAGAGCTTTGTCATTAACCTTGGAGAGATACTGGTGCTCTTTGTGACATCACAAAGGGCTGCTTTGGAAAAGAAACTCACCTGAACACACTTTCTGAAACCGCACCAACCAAGCAAAAAAAGTAAAAGGATGAACTTTTCTCATATCTGGGGGGCTCACTGGCAGAATATAGACAAACATTATTGTTAGAAACAAAGTGATTTGTGATCTGTGTCACAATCTCATTTCTCCGTTTCCTATCAGAACGTGGACTTGGAATATCTGTCCGGCATCACAGACGGCTTCTCGGGCGCTGATCTGACTGAGATCTGCCAGAGGGCGTGTAAGATGGCCATCCGTGAGGCCATCGAGGCTGAGATCAAGGCTGAGCGTCAGAGGCAGAGCAGACACGGAGTCCCAATGGTCAGACAACTGCTTGGCTACTACAAAAAAATATATATATTTTCTTAATTTTCTTCTAATGCTCCACGCCTCAGAACAGTGCCAGGCTGTGTGTGCTGGGCATGGGGAGAGAGTGTGGTAGATGAATTGGTTCCCTAAAGGGCGGCTGTGTGTTTTGTAACTTTCAGCCTTTGGACTGGGAACACACACGCACGCACGCACGCACGCACGCACGCACGCACGCACGCACCTACCTTATTGAAGGGAATTATTTCCCGTTGCCGACCTCATGATGGCTGTCTCTGTTAGCAGGATGAAGACTTTGACCCAGTCCCGGAGATCCGGCGGGATCACTTTGAGGAGGCCATGAGATTCGCTCGCCGCTCCGTCAGTGACAACGACATCCGCAAGTACGAGATGTTTGCTCAGACTCTGCAGCAGAGCCGAGGCTTCGGAAACTTCAGGTTAGACTTTACAGAAGCGGCAGTTGCCGCATGAGCGTTGCGCAAAAACAAAGTGAGAGTTTGACTGCCATCCTTTCATTCTTCTCCACGTAGGTTTCCCGCTGCAGGTCGGGCGTCCAGCTCTGGATCAGGAAGTCAAGATCAGTACAGAGATGGAGGCAACGATGATCTTTATCAGTGATACAGAATCATCAGAGGCAACACTTACTTTCCTTTTCTTCTTCTGCTGTGTGTGGCTTCTTTGGAGGAAGGGAGGTGGAAGGGGGAAAGGCCTGGAATGAGCAAAATACAAAAGAAAACAATTAAATAAATGTATGTCTTTGGTTAATACATTGTCTAGAATATGAAATGCAAAAATAAGATGCATTAAGAAAAAAAAATGAAGTCTTTTCAAATGCCATTTGTTTGCATGCATGCATGTGTTTAAGATGTTTAAAAAATAATAATAAAACATATTGGAAGTCTTTATTTTGTCTGTACTTCATTTTTTTAAGTCTGACAAACTTCATTAACAGAAGTGTGTTGAATCTGCGTGGGTTCTCTCCAGGTTCTCCGGCTTCCTCCCACAGTCCAAAAACATGCATGTGAGGTCAATTGAACATTCTAAATTGTCCGTAGGTGTGCATGTGAGTGTGAATGGTTGTTTGTCTCCATGTAGCCCTGCGATGAACTGGCGACTTGTCCAGGGTGTCACCCTGCCTTCACCCTAAGACAGCTGGGATAGGCTCCAGCAGACCCCCGTGAACCTGAATAGGAATAAGCAGGTATAGAAGATGAATGAATGAATGAATGAATGTGTTGAATCTGCCCTTCACTTGAGAAAGATTTTTTTTTTTTTTTTTTTTTTTTTTAAACCTTGCTGAAAATGCTTAGGAAAAATATATATTTTTTAATGGATATAAAATATAATATGAAAGAATAAAAGGAACAGTGTGTTTATTTCAGTAAATGTTTTCATTATTTTGATTTTGCAGTACTAACAATTAAAATATTTTCCCAGAAATAAGGCAGAGCAACTGTTGACGCTGAAGGGCAACATTTAGATCTAGTCCCTATTTCAATCTTGCACTAAATTAAACAATACACAAACAAATCATTGCTTTCATTTGGGCGGTTACTGCTGTACAACAACAAATTAAAGTTTGTGGTCGTTGACGGAACGTTTGTCATTCGCCGTATTTGCGGGGTTACTCCTTATCGCAAAGGACCGCTGGCTGTTTATTTCCGGTGACAAGCGGAAGTAAAAGAAGGGAGCCTGTGGAGGTGACCGAATGGCAGACAGACGATTTATTTTTGTTTCAATTCCAGATTAGCCCCAGGAAGAAACTTAACGAATCATTATCTTGTTTGTCAACAGCGCACCGAGACAGCTGCTGCCATGGGAGCGCACCTGGTCAGACGGTACATCACCGAGACCGACACCGAGCCTGATCCGGCCAAGAAATACGAGTTCGACCCCGCGTACGGGTTTCCAGAGAGGACAGAGAGAGGTTTGTCACTCCCTGTCAACCACAAAACAATTTAACTTTATAGTGTATTTTATTTTCTCGAATTGCCTCATTAACATATTTTCGTAAAACTGCAATTGCACCCAAATAGCAAACGAGACAGCTATATGTGAGCTATCGCTAGTTAGCCAAAGAGCTAACTGGTGCAGGACGGAATTGGTGTCAACTGAGCTCTGCGGCCCGACTGAAACAAGAATCCTCAACTTCCAGACAGAATGCACACGAACGTTGCCGATTAAATAAACTCATCCGATTTGCTTTGCCGCTGTTCCCTCAACTCTTGTGGGTTACAAGGTAGACATTGTTTGTATTTAAACAAACAAACAAATAAAAACAACAACAACCAAAATGTGGAATTTAATAAATGCAAAATCTATGCTATTGCTGTACTAGAAAAGGAAAGGTAAACTAATTAGATAGTTTTTGTATACTATGATGCATATTTCGTTTTTCCTTTGGGCCACTGCCACTTTTGCATTTAAAGTGTTATGACTGACGTTGATTTATCATTATCATTTTTGTATATATATATATATATATATAGTTTATTTATTGTAACAAACCACCAACAAGTTAAGGTCTGAGACTCATCGTTGTCGTTGTCGTCTCTGTCCCTCTGCCAGAGATGGTGGCCACGCAGGAGCAGATGAACTTGGCCCAGCTACCACTGGAGCAGCGGGACTACTGCGCCCACCACCTCATGAAATTCCTGAAGTGTAAGCGGGACAACTGGCCAAACTTCCTGGCCTGCAACCATGAGAGACACGACTGGGACTACTGCGAGCACGTGGAGTAAGTCCACACCAATTCATGCATCTTGGTTTTATGGAGGGGACTGAAAGTCAAAAAAATTAAATGCTTCTGTATCATTGATGAAAGTACATACATTGTTCAATACACTTAAATTAATATAATTATGAATTTAATGACATTTAATTATTTTATGGTTCCTGTGGATGCAGTGCCACTGTGAAATAAGACAAGTCAGCCAAAGTTATTTGTCAGAGGACAGTACATAATAAAAAAAGAATGTGTTTGCAGACTCTGACTCTTTAAACCAGGCATGGGCAAACTTTGGCCCGGGGCCATAAGCGGCCCGTTAAGCTTTTTAGTCATAAAATAGCTGTATTTCAACCAGTTTTTCAATGTTTCAAGAGTCAATTCAATAAAGAGCTAAATACCATGGGGATTCAAAGACATTTTGTTGTAATGCTTTTGTTCATTTTCACATTAAAGCACATTTCTACATATCCCATGACATTTTTTCTCCTATGAAGTGGGTCACCAAAACACTCCATCCATCTGCTCCTGCTTATTGTGGCCCACCAGTCAATGTATACGATTTTACAGCTGTTGCATTTTTTAAAATTCCCACTTCTAATTGAAGTATGATTAAAATCTGATTCTCTTGGCTCTTCTAACTACATGGCGCTACTAATGCTGACTAAAAAACAACATATGTAATCTATACTTTAGATATAAGTTACCAACTCTATAGAATATGAGCAACTGACGCTAATGTAACTCCACCGCTGTGCTTTGCTGCCCTCAGCTACGTGATGCGTATGAAGGAGTACGAACGAGAGAGGAGGCTCCAGCTGAGGAAGAAGAGAATCGCGGCTCAAGCCGAGGCTGCGTGATCGCTTCCTCCTCCGACACCTGATGTCTGTGTGTGTATTTACGTGCTGCTGTTGACAATAAATACAAGTCTTTAAGTGATGCGCGTCTCTGCCTTGATTGTGTTGAAACGCACGACCACACAAGTGAACAGAAACGGTCAAATCTTTGCTGTCAAATCACAAGTTCAGCCTGGTTTGCGAAACACACCCAGGCGACACTGGTTTTGATTTTTTTTTTTTTTTTAATAAATTACTTCAGACATTAACAAAATTAAATGCTTTCATGTTTGTTTGTTTTCAAAATTCAGATGTATTGATATCAAAACTGAACACCAGCAGATGCAAATTCCGCCTCTGAACGCCAGAGGTCAGTGTTTGTACACAGTGCGTGACGTCACTCGATGAGGGCTGCGGGGGTGCTGCTGAAGCTGACATGCACACGAGTCAAACAGCCAAAATCGGAGCGCGTTTGTTTGTGGCAGATAAAACACAAAGCAGGCTGGGCCTTTTTTTTTCTTTTTTTTTGTGTTTTTCTATTTTCACTCAACACCAGAGGTACCTAAGACACGAGGGAGAAGAAGGTAGGGGGCGCTGCGGAGTTAAGAGGGTCCTTCGGTCGCTCAAAGTTCCAGCAGAGTTGTTAAAGGATGGAAGACGGGAGGGGTTGGGTCACGGTTTCATTCAGAGCAAGGTTTACAGGGGGGGTGGGGGAGTGGGGTGAAGGTGTGGTCACATCTACAGGATGAAGGGCAGGATGGGGGAGCGCAGCGGCGGGTAGTCGCGGAACTCCTTCAGGTAACTGCGGTGCTTCCCTTTGGCCCACACCGTCATCTGGATGAAGCCCACCAGGGTGAAGAAGGCCACCGGCAGGCACTGGGTCATCAGCGTGAAGCCGAGCCACGAGCCGAGCTGCAGGGGCGATATTGGAAAAGAGGACAAGGCGACATTAACAGAAAGAAAGTAAGTTAATAGAAACATAGCACTCGCATTCAAATTTTTCCAGTTATTTTTTTTAGGATTAATTTCAAAAATTCATTTTAAATTTGTTTGACATTATATTGACGGGACCAAGACACACAGAAGCAATACTGACAAAAAAAAGAAAGAAGAAAGGTCCACATTTGTCGACGTTTTTCGTTTTGGATCAGTCTTGAGGACGAATGTGACGACTTGGTAAGTGGTCAGTTCTGCATCTCTTCTAAAAATGTTCCGAGGACGTGAAGTTACCTCGTAGGTGTAGTTGGGGCAGGAGACCAGCAGGAAGATCCAGGTGAAGGGGTTCTTGGTGGGGTAGGGGATCTTCCTGGTCTTAGAGCCTGGGGGAAGAGGATGAGGATGAAATACACCAATATAAAGTGATTTCATTCTGCTATGAAATAACAAAGCGACAGAAATAACTTGAATTAAACTGACTATTAAGTTGGAACAACACATAGAAGTTTTTCATTGTTAAAAAAATAACAAAAAAAACTGCACAAGAAAGAATGAAAACCCTCCTACCAGGTGGGCGGAGATTCCGCAGGGCAACGTGGATGGAGAAGTTGCCGATCTGACAGAACTGCAGGCGACAAAAGTCACAAATTATTTCAAACCCGGTGAGTCGGAAACGCAAAACACTCGAGACAAACACCCAGGAGACGGGACGCAGGAAAAGGAGGAGGAGGAGGAGGAACGACGGAACAAAAATAGAGAGAAGCTCACCAAGAAGACGATGAGCGCCAGTCTGATTTGCTGCTCGCCGTAAACTGTGACGGACGGGAAACAGTGAAGATGAGGAACGATGAAACAGCAAAAACAGATGTGTGTGTGTGTGTGTGTGTATGTGCTCACTGGGGGGCGTGTACAGCGGGTGGTTGATGTAGTAGGCCATCCATGCTGCAAAGCCCCAGTAGTAGGTGCAGTTCTGAAGGGGGTGGGGGGTTGGGGGGGTGCAGACAGTTGGGAAAAAAAAAACCCTCAGTGAGTCAGTGAGGCTCCCTCTAGTGGCCGTAGGCGTCACTCACACGAGCGCAGCGCTCAATCCGCTGCAGTCGGGAGAGGTCTTCCCACCTTGAAGATGTTGCGCAGCGGCATGGTTCCGTGGGAGAAGCGGTGGACAAACAGCGTCTCCAGCAGCCTCTTCAAGTAGTGGAAAGAGTGACACATGCAGGCCAGACTGGGGAGAAGCACCGACACCGTGCGTCAATAGTGGGGACACCAAGAGCGCTGCACCGCTTACAGAGTTGAAGAGAGCTCCGAGCACGCAGAGGCACTCCGCAACTGTTGTCACCAAAGAAGGGAGTCAGTCACGTGTGGAGGTGCGCAACGTTAAAAAAAATTTAAAAAAATTTAAAAAGTAACGAAAAATGAAATGGGTCCGATATTTTTTGCAAAATTCACTTTGCCAATTTTTTTCTCTAATGTTTCTCAAACTTGTCAACAGTTCCCCAACAATGATGAAATTCCAAGCACTTCATCTGCTGCCTCCTCTTTTCAGAAAGTGCGATTTGGAACCTGCGGTTCAAGGAATCGGCCCTCTGTGATGTCATAAAAGGGCACCTTTGCTGGGTAGGTGACAACACCCTGGGTCAGTGTTCATTCCACCGCCAATATGGTGGTGGAAAAAAAAAACCCACACACCTCCAGGTCACCTTGATGGTGTCTTCACTAAACACAAGGGTTTCAGCAGGAGGCTGCTAACAGAGGGCTAAACAATCCTGGAGGTTGTTGTCGTGAAAATCAAAATGTGACAAATGGGAATAATTGTGGAGCCAATGGGAGACACTTACTGGACCACCCAGTGTTTGCTGGTGGTGAAGTCGTATTTGGCGGCGTAGATGAAGGGAACCCGGAAGTAGAAGAGCAGGTAGATGACCAGCGGCCCCGCGTACTCCGTCAGGAAGACCTGCAGGCGGGGCAGACGGCCGAGGTCAGAGCCCCGGTGTCACGACAAATCACATCAACGCGTCGTCCGTCCAAACCCACCGTGACCCAGCTAATCTGGGCCCCCAGGTCCCTGAAGTAGAAGGTGGCCGTGGTGCCAACGGGTAGATGCTGCAAAACATCCTCGTCCTTCAGCGACTTCCCCTCTGAGAGACGCACAGAAGAGCGGGGGTTTATTTTTAGGGAGTGAATTACGATTGGAGGACGCGAGCGGCGCCCCAAACGTTCCGGGCGGGTGACTCACTGGGGTCGAGGCGGATGGACTGCCGGGTCGGGTACCACTGAGGGTCTGCAACACACACACACACACACACACACACACACACACACACACACACACACACGGAATTCTGATTCTGAACATAATATAAAGATATTATATCGGATTATATAACAATAATAATAATCATAATGATAACAAGATGTATTTTGGGTGCGACGGCACTCACGGCTCTTGTGGAACATGGACTTGATCTCCCCGATGGTGGCATTGGGCTCAACCTGCAGGGGGTGACAGTGAATAAATGGAGGCAGAGGGGAACACAAGCGCGCACACACACACACACACACACCAGATAATAACCATGTTTTCCATCCAGGATGATGATGATGATCAGATGTAAATTTAGCTCTGGCTGTGCCCACCACCACACACCCAGCGGGCCAAGGGCCTTCAACAACAGCTGGTAGCAGAATTTTAAAGACTTTTGTTGCGGGGGCAAGCTGAGCCAATGCGAACACACACACACACACACACACACACACACACACACACACACACACACACACACACACACACACACACACACACACACACACACACACACACACACACACACACACGATGGTCTCCAAATACAATGGCAGCAAAACGGCTCGTTTTGCTTAGAAATGAAAGGTGGAAGGCAAACCAACCAAAACAGCAGCGCAAAGCATTTATTTTTAAATGTAGGTGCTATAAAAACATGGCAGTGTTATATAGATAACTGTAAATAATCCAACTGGTTTTACTTCATTACTCTATAAGTATTTTGTTTTACCTTTTACTTTTTTTTTTATTCTTAATGAATATCATTTTTCTTCTCTTTTGCACTCCACTTTGTTGCTGTATTTATGCTAATTTCCCCAATGTGAGACTATTAAAGGCTTCTATTCTATTCGATTCGATTATCTTCGAGTCTCTGAATGAAAAAGTTCGAGGAGCTTTTTATCCTTTCACAAACAAGACTCGAGTGCAGTTTGGAATGAATTTGCTCCAGAAATGAAGCCCCAGAGATGAAAGAAAGAACTCCTCTCCCGCTGGCTCAACCTGCAGCCAAGTTCATTACCGAGAGCTCAGTTCTGAACTCTTGCTCATCCAAGTTCAACACTGCAGTGAAGATTCTTCTTTTTCTTTCCTTCCAGTGCCGCCTGCCTTATCCGTCCTGTTTTATCAGCCGTTGGACTTTCTGACCTTTGGCTGCGGTGATGAACTCTGATCCACAGGATTTTATGTGCAGTGCGTGAAAAGCCACTTGCACAACCAAAGCGCCAGAACCTGGACCTGGACTTAGCCTTGGGAGATGGTGGGGGGGAGGGGGGCACAGGTGGACGTTGGGACTACATAGGAACTGGAAGGACGTCCAGTTTCCATGACGGCTAAAGCATTTTTAAATTCACAATTTAAAATGTTGTTTTTTTTCTTCCCAGCCGACAACGTGGCAGAAAGTTCCCGAAACTGTGCAACGCTATCAACCACCCACCTCCTCCCTGTCCCCCTCCCCTCCCCAATGCATCACCAGAGGGGCTTGCAGATTTAGGGCTTCAGTTTCTTCTCGAGCATTTGACATTTACGACACCAGTGGCAGGTTTCTCCAAACATTTTCGCGGTAAGCTGATATTCCAGCGGAGCCCAGAGGCGCTTGGCGGCTCTGACTGAGCACTGTTGGGACGCACCAGGGAGACAGGAAAAGAAAAAAAATAATGCAGGTGCCTTTCTAATGTTCAACACCATTCAGGCCCACTGACAGATGGATTAAGAATTAGCAGATTGGTACAATAAGCAGAGATAATTGTACAGAGACAGCTTGTTTGAAACACGCTGAAACAAGTTGAGGCCATGAAGACCTTCGGATGGGAGGCTCCCCGTGTGTGTGCGTGTGTGTGTGTGTGTGTGTGTGTGTGTGTGTGTGTGTGTGTGTGTGTCCTTCCAGACAGAGGAGGACGAGTCAATTCACTGTTGCCAACGTGAAGGAGCAACGTTAGCGGAGTCCCGCTGACTCGCTTGACTCGGGACAATTTCAGCAGGGTGACATCACTGAGAAAGCCCCCAACAACCCCCCCCCCCCCCAACCCGCCCACCTCCACCCAAACCCCACCGTGACCTCGCCAGCTCCTTCTAGAGGCTTCGCTCGCTGCTGGGATCTCCACCAAGCAGCCTGCGCTGCAAACCCAGACGGGAGTTTTATTTCCACCCCAGCAGTCTCCTTGGCCGGCCGGTCAGCTGGCTGGTTGGTTGAGTGCCATCAGACTACATTAGGAAACAAAAAAAAAAACATGGCCTGCCTGCCTGCCAGTCTTATCACATCCACAATCCACAGGAGTGAAGGCCGCACAGGTTATCGCTGTGGAAACTTTGCTGATGTGACGACGGGGCAGAAACCCAGAATGGATTAAGGTTCCTCATTTCTGGGCTTCAGGTGGCGTAACAAAGAAAAGTGGCAGGACGCCTTTTGGCCCGACAATCGACCCAAAAGTGGCGTCTGTGAATCCACACGTCTAAATGCACTCCGAGCGGCTAGCGGACAGGGAAGGTGGAGGTGGTGGTGGTGGGGACAGGGGGTGGTTAGGGGCGCACACACCTTCCTAGGGTCAGGCTCTAATGATACCAGGCCCTCGGCTGAGATAAGACAGTGGAGGGACCAAAGTTTTACTGAACGCACCCAGCGAGGACAAGGGGGCGGGGGGGCTGAGCAGCTTTTGACTGTCGGCTCAACAACAACAACAGTTATGTCACTCACTCACACCAAAATAAAAAAAAACCCTATTGGGCCTATTGGGTTTCCTGGTTGGCTGGAACACGTCTCCCACTTCCTGTTTGTGCATCCCTCCTTCGTTACGCGGAGTGACTGAGGGCAGCAACAGTGTGAGTAATGTGTGCAAAAAAACAAAACAAAAACAAACAGGGGTGTTGCATTTAGTGTGTGTGTGTGTGTGTGTTCTTTGCATCTCTCTGGGAGCAGCAGTCGGCTCAGCCGGGCTTCTGGGAAACACAGAGCGGAACGTGCAAGAAACGCTGGACGAGGACAAAGTTGAAACACACACACACACACACACACACACACACACACACACACACACACACACACACACACACACAGGGGCAGGCAGACAGAGAACGGGGTGGAAGTGGTGGTGGTGGGGGGGGGGGGTCTCTCTCACCTTGTCCAGGAAGCAGAGCTTCTCCTTGGTCTTGGCATCCAGGATCTCCACCTCGAAGAAAACGACAGCTTTTTTAGCCTTTTTGGCCGGCTTGCGTTTCACCGTCAGCGGCACCGCCGCCACCACCGCCGCCCCGTTGCTGGGTTTTTTACCGCCGGTGGCCTCAAGCGCGAGCGTGTCCATAGTTCTACGCCTCTCCTCCTCCTCCTCCTCCTCCTCCTCCTGCTGCTGCTTCTCCTCTTCTTGCTCCTCCCCCTCCTCCTCCTCCTCCTGAGCTTCTCTTCCTCCTCAACTCGTCCCTGCCAGCCGTCCCAGACCCCTCGCCAGACCGCACAGGACCGAGGGCGGCAGCGCTCAGCTGCCCATATAAATCTGTCCGTGCCCACCCTCGACCCTGCGCTGCCCCCCCACCCCACCCTCATCTTCCTCCCCTCGTCACTCTCTCTCCCTCCCTCCTTCCTCGCTCCTCTCCCGTTACTTCCCTCCTGGTGGGCTGCTTTATTTAACTACCCCCCCCACCGCCCCCTCCATGCCCAGCATCCACATATGCCACATGTGTGTGTGCACAGTTGCACACGCAGGAATGCTCAGCATCCGCCGCTCGGCCCCCAATGGCGGCGGTGACCCCTGAGGTGTGTAGGTGTGTGTGTGTGTGTGTGTGTGTGTGTGTGTGTGTGTGTGTGTGTGTGTGGACCTGATGATCACCCCCCCCCCAACCCCTGTGGATAAGTGGGACGGTGGAGGATACTGACAGCCAGGTTCCCGCTACTGACCGACAGCTAAATATAAACAGCTGCTGCTGCTGCTGCTTCACCACATGAACCTGAAGCACCCCGGCTCCGTCAGCCACCCAGGGAGTCTCCCTGCCACCCCCCACTGCTGCCACCAAGACGCGATAATACCCCCCGCCCCCTCCGTCTGAGGGATTAGACGAGGGCATTCCCCGAACCCCCCTCCGCCCCTCCTCCTCCTCCTCCTCCCCCGTCAGCCCCTCCCAGCCCGTGGGGACGCACTCTCCATCTTGAATGAAAGACACGCAGAGACAAGTGGACTGCTGGTCTGCTGGTCTGCTGGTCTGCGTGGTTCCCAACTCGGATACGTTCCTAGTCCGATATCGAAAAATTCTAATTGACTGTGCTGGCCAAGCCTGTGGCCACACAGCAAAGACAGTCACCCTCTCCACCTACACTTCATTTATGGTCTATTCAGTTTATGTATAGTCTGTTTACGTAACTATCTGAATCCCTTTAAGCACAAATAAGTTCAACATGGCACTTCCTGGCAAAAAACTCTCCCTTATGGGGCCCAAGACCATACAGTGATTTAATGCACAGCGTGTACGGCGACGAGACACACAGCTGCTACCCGTGACTACACGCTGTGTGTTGGCACCCTCGGAGAGCCAGGCACTGACGGAGAGCCAGGCACCGACAGAGAGCCGCTGGTGGAATCAGCTCAACTGCAGCAGTACGTACGCTTCTGCTGAAAGTTTTTAGAAATTCTGATTGTACAAAGCGCTTTGAGACGTCTGATGTGATTTAGCGCTGTACAAATAAAAGTTGTTGTAAAGTTGTATAAAAATAAAGTATTACTTGAAAATTTTCAACATAGTTTTGATAGAGTTAACATTTTTGTTTCAAGTCAACTCACTTTTCTGTAGCTGATCAAAAACAGATATTTTAAATATCTGATGCTAAAAAAAAAAAAAAAGCTCTCCAAATGACTGCATTGGAGTTTTGATATAATATTGTACAGCATTGGTGCCAAACCCTGGCCTGTGGCCCAAATTTGGCCTGCAGCGTAATTATATTTGGCCCATGTGGCAATAATCAATGACTACTAGCGCAGGCCCTCTGGTATTATACAGCACATGTAGGGCTAATACTACAAATCCCAGAATGCTCTGCTGTTATTCTGGCCGACCACTTGCTTAGACTATGAGTAACATTTTCTTTGTGCACTTTTTCTTGCTGATCCAAGGTATGGACTTGAATGGCTTGTACATTCATTAAAGAATTTGAAATTCAATTTTGCAGGTGTGCAATATGAAGTTTCTTATTGTATAGTATTGAGTGTTGCTAGCCATATTCAGTGTTGAAGCAAAACTTGTTTGGGTCTATATTAAAATATGTAATATCCGGAAGAAGAATTTTCTTTTCAATAAATATTAATGTTGGTCCAAGTTTTAAAATTCAGCCCACTGTTTATTTGCGTTTGACGCCACTCTTGTACAGTTTTCATTTCAGGAAACATTTTAACCTGAAATCTCGATTTTAGCTTTTTTCCTTCTTTATTTAAAAAAAAAAAAAAAAAACTTAATTAACACGAAACTCAGGCAGTTGATCAGCTCGGCATGTTGGAACTCGCTGCCTTGAAAAATAACAAACCGTGGCTGAGCTGGCTCGCCCAGTGGAAACTCGAGATCCACCACAGCCTAAATCTGGCAGGCCACACGGCACAGCGGATACGTGGGGAAGTAGGGGGGGGTGTGGGCGGGTAAAGCCTCAGTCTCAGTTTCCTGTGTGCCAGGCATTGCCCGATATCACTGCCCCTCCCTGCTCTAAATAGAGCCCTGCTCTGGCACTGGCACTCAGTTGGGTCCGGGGTGAAGCAGGGATAAATCGCTTTCACTCGCTACTCCAACTACTTTTCCTGCCGTTGTTCATCGGGATCGTCTGCATGAGGGTAAGACGACACTTTCTCAATTCATTCAAGAATTATTATTTTTTTTTTAACTATGTCTATATTTTTATGTTATGTTTATATTATTTGGGATCAGGGTAAATTTTGCCTTTTTTTTTCGCTGTGCAGTGGGTGTTTTTGTACACAATGTGGAAACGTAGGATACCGTAAGTGTAAAGACCTACAGGGCCATCTGTGTGAAAGTTGTTCTCGTTCTTTGGTGCAAAGACTGAAACTAGGAATCTTTTTTTTTTTACTCAATTTGTCATCAAATTGATAGATTTCAACACAATCATGTTGTTTATGTATTACGATAACATGTTGCGATGATTAAATGTGGGACAACGGTGACATGCGACTTGACGACATTAAATCAGCTTGAAATAATTTCTTTAAATGGACAAATGCAACAGGGTAAATTACAGTTTACTCTGACATTACAGGTTGCACACCTGTTAGCAATGGTGCACGTCGTTCTCTTCAAATCCTGCACTTGCAATTATGCATTTATTTATTTATTACATTTACAAACGTGTATGCAGGTACAGGTACAGGTATGCACTTTATTTCCTATCTGCATTTTCTGACTCTTCGGAAGTTCACTGGAGAGAGATACCGAGGTACAGGTATGCACTTTATTTCCTATCTGCATTTTCTGACTCTTCGGAAGTTCACTGGAGAGAGATACCGAGGTACAGGTATGCACTTTATTTCCTATCTGCATTTTCTGACTCTTCGGAAGTTCACTGGAGAGAGATACCGCAATATTACCACTCATCTACGTTGACATGTATGAAAACAAACGTCAAAGCAATCACGTTGTTCAACTACTCGGAGATGTTGTGAAAGCCAAGGCTGTCGACAAAAGGGTGGGGTCGGGGGGGGACACCAGAGGAGTCAGTGGCTGATTCGGTTTCTGACAAACTACTCAGAATCCGGTCTGTTGGGATTTCAGAGGGGTGAAATCACCATTTAAGGTGCAGCGGGGCTGTCACTGGCGGACTGTATGGGTGCAGAATGGCATTAACTACAAGTCTGTTCTGTTCCCTTTCATCTACAGATCGTTATTTTTTTTTCCCCTCTTCGTAACTGACTGATAACGGACGATTAATAATCAAGGCTCACTTGACTGTTCACCCGCATTATTAGGTAATGGCGAGATAAGAAGTGTAACGACTCAGTCGAGCCAGAGAGGGCGATAGTAAGAGGAATTTCATTTGCACGGACGCCAGTGTTGTTAGCCGCATTCGTTTATGTAGACTTACAGCTAATATCAAGATAATACTTATAAAAGGTATGCAGAATTCGCCACAACTGCGGGCGGGGTTTGGCTAAGTGTTTAAACAACAGCCACTGAGACCGCTAACTTGCAAGACCACAAAAATCCCCGGTCACAGCAACTAGCATGACAGGCGGTGTAGCCGCCGCAGCAGCAGCAGCATGCGTGCCTCGATGCTAATGGCTTACAAGCAACAGATTTCACAAGTTTGGGCGTGCTTGGCTACTGTTTGGTTTTGTCGTGGAATATCCAAAATATCTAGCAAATTAAATTGGGACACCGCGAAGCCGCCCATTGAAGGTTTAGAGTTTCACAGACAGCGCTTACCTCGTAGTGCTTCATCTTGGCAATTGGCACCCACTGTCTTAATATCCGCGGTGAGTGACAGAGCGGCCGCCAATCAGCGGAGTGATATAGGACGGTTGACCGGCGTCGAGGCGGGAACTAAGACGGAGCTGTGCCCAATAAGCGCACGAAGAATTCGGGCGATTCCGCCCACAATATTCCAAGAACCAATAAGATTTGGAAGCAGACGGAGAGGTCGCGGCATGGCCTGTGTGCGCTGACTAAAGTAGGTGGTTTGTGCGCATGCTCCCTGGCTCTGTGTGGCGGTGAGCATCAGCGTTTGTGTTGATTTCTGTTTATTTTAATAGTAAATACTGTAGTTTGTTTTTTTTTTTGTTTTTTTTTTTTAGAAATAAAATTACTACACCTTTCCTTTTAGTTTTAGTCTAAACGTTTTACTTGACAAAATATAATGCAGTTCACATTTGTTTTTTACTCTGAAATAATGTTTTTGTTGTTGTTGTATGTATTGTGAACTTCGTAATCTAATAAAAGTTTGCCATTTTCTTCATATGTTGTCATTTTTATCGTCCCGGAACCAATTTTATTCTGTGTGGTTCATCGCTCCCCCTATAAAAGGATGTAATCAAAATAGCGAGGACATAAAAAAACACACATTCAACAGCACATGCTGGTGTCGAGTGTGACACATCTCAGCACTATAACGTGGCCCCAAATTAACCACAAAGTCAAATATTGATAACCACACTCAGGAAGGAGTCACTGAAAACAAGTCTATAGAACAAAATAAGGAGCTTCCATTGTTTTGAAAGCAGCCAGGACCCCAAGGTCACAAGTGTCCTGTCCTGCCCTGCCTGCAAATAGAAAAGCTTTATATTTAGAGGAGCCATAGAGCAATGCCCTACATATCAGCAGAGTAGCAGATGGTATTAATAGGCTTAGATCTTAGAGGGCCACACCCAACTTTCAAACCATTCTTACAACAGTAAAAGCAGAGGATTCATTTTTGTGCGGCGCTTTCAGAAGACAAGAAGAGTCACCAGGCCACCTTTACTGAGGCCTCACAATTCTATTAACATATGAACTGTGACAATTGATAGTCTAATTTAACAATATAAGCGATAGCACATGACAATACGTAGAGAAATAAAAGGTTGAGTGACAGGTTAGAATTTGTTTCTCATGATGTGCCTGTGTGTTTAATAATGATTAATCTGAAAATGCTGAGATTCTGACATTGAAGAATGATTTTCTTTCGTGTGTATACATACAATCTCTTGCATTTAATCCTTTTATCCCACAGCAGTACGTGAACATGCAGCGTGGCGTCACGGTGGGCGTGTCCCTCGCTGAAAGATGACAGCCGAGCCTGTTCAGGCGTGTTGGAGAAAACTCTGGAAGTTTCCGCGCCGTTTATAAGGAAAATCTCCCGGAGTGAGTGGAGTCACAGCAGTCGGACAGTTTTCACCGGGGAGCGCGTAAGGTTGGCGGGGAGCGAACAGCCAGCCGGATTGGTCAGGAACGGAAAAATGGGAAAGGACTACTACGACATTCTGGGAATTCAGAAAGACGCGTCGGAGGACGACATCAAGAAGGCTTATCGCAAGCAGGCGCTGCGATACCACCCCGACAAGAACAAGTCGCCGGGAGCCGAGGACAAATTCAAGGAAATCGCCGAAGCCTACGACGTTTTGAGCGACCCCAAGAAGAAGGACATCTACGACCGCTTCGGAGAGGAAGGTAAGTTTCACCGAGTGTCAAGCCGTGCCATGAGGGAAGGGAAGCGAGGGCGTCGGGGTGGCGCGAGGTTCACAACAGCGAACTTTACGACTCTGTTTTATGGGCAAGTACGTGAGTTGAGCAATGGGAGGTTAGGAAGAAGAAGAAAAAAAAATACAATTTGGAACGAGCACTAAACTATTAGAGGGACGTTTGTGTTGTCCCGCTCGGGTGTCATGGCGCTGCCAGCCTGAACCAGGGCGCTCCGTCCTCCTGGTGCTCCCTCCAGAGAGGCGAGGCTGGGAAGCTGGTTCCGCGTTGATGCCAAAGGGGAATTAACCGGAGTTCATACACAGGGGAAAGAAGCTGCTGCTGCTGCTGCTGCTGCTGCTGCTGCCGCCGCTTGGCTGCGTGACGTCACTGTGGCGGCTTCGCCTCTCTGGCGGAGGTGGTGGTCAACTGACAGCAGTTGGTTGCCTCTTTATAAGGTGCATTCCAGCGGCATAACCTCGCTGCTGTCACTCACACATGGGGGGAGTCATTGGTTCGGATCCGAAGCCCCGGACAGGTGCGACCAGCGCGGTCGCGCTTTCCGCCTCAACACCGGTAGTCGTAACCCGGTGGCGGTTTGCCGCTGAAAACATACCGCGTGTGTGAGAGTGAAGGCGATTGATCCGTTGTCATGGCAGCAGCAGCATTGTTTATGTCAACATCACAGCGGCCCTCGTACGTCTAAATTATACAGATGAAACGGAACAATATCTAACATGGATAACCTTCATCTCACTCCCAAGAACGAGCTGTTGTGGAATTATATTTGTTTAAAAAAAAACAAACAAAAAAAAAACTGTGCTTTGATTTATTCACTGTCCATGACTTGAGAAGTCACAGGGCTCTTTGTTAAATCGTAAAAACCAAGTTTGGTCTCAAATAAATTAAATCAGTGATTGTAATGACATTTTTAAATAAGACTTTGATGATCACTATAAAAGTGCTGTGGTCAATACAAAATATACTACATAACTGTCCTTGTTTACAAAAGCTTCCTTTTAAAATAGATGCTGGTGCTATTATTAATATTATTATTATTATTAATAATAATATTAGTAGTAGTAGTAGTAGTAGTATTATCATTGTGTTGAAATAATTCTGGTCAACATTAGTTGTAAAAGTGCTCGATGATGCTACTCGGACAGTTCTAAACGGCAGTTGAGAAGGAGGCTGTTGTGCGTTCGTGGTATGAGAGTCACTGCAGTTACAGCTGCAGAATTTTGAAGGTTTGTGCCACATTTTGTAATGCAGGTTTCGTCGCCATGGTTTGCTACAAAAATATTTTGTACATATTTCACACAGTCCAAACTCCAGTCAGGTTAACGGACTACTCCAAATTGTCCGTAGGTGAGAGTGTGGGTGGTTGTTGGCACGCTGCTTAACTTTTGGCAAAGGGTGTAGCCTGCCTTTCACATGGGAGTGGTGACAGGTGGGATCATCTCCAGCACCAAAAAATGAAAAAAAAGAAAAACACTCAACACTCAAGTGTCCATCTCAACGATGTTTAACAGTCTCACTGGCAGGCAACTTGTACCAAGCACAGACAGGTCTTCCTCAGTGTGCATGCTCGTCCAGGAAATGGCCTCATTATATACAGTAGATTCATCTTCAAACGCAGGTGTATTCATTTAGCTTGTGGTCTTAAATTAATTTTAAAAAAAAATGTTTTAAAATAAATGTTCAATTCATTTCACATGAAAATAAACTTAACTGAAAAAAGCCGGTATTAATACAACAACATAATAATTTTTTCCTCATCAAAGTCTGCGAAAGAAAACAACTTAAGATAAGTTCCTCATTCATGACACTAGGTCAGGCGTGGGCAAACTGCGGCCTGCGGGCCATTTGTGGCCTGTTAAGCTTTTTAATCCGGCTCACCGAACTTAAAGAAATGATATTAATAGTAAGTAAGTCATAAAATATCTATGGTCCATCCATTTTCTCAGTGTTAAGAGTCATTTTAATAAAGAGATAAATACAGTGGGGCCTCAAAGGCAGATATTTTGTTGTAACTTTGATCTGGTTCATTTTCAATTGACCTTAAATCACATGTTTTCTACATATCCCATGAAGTATTTTTTCCTCCTGTGGTGGGTCACCAAAACACTCCATCCATCTGCTCCTGCTCCGGCCCCTCTTGTCGAATTTTGGAACCCACTGTGGCCCACCAGCCCTTACTAAACTAATCCCACGTGTCCCACAGGTCTGAAGGGTGGAGGAGGCCCCCCTGGTGGTGGTGGTGGCGGCGGCGGTGGCGGTCCCGGCAACTTCAGCTACTCCTTCCAGGGCGACCCTCATGTCATCTTCGAGGAGTTCTTCGGTGGTCGGAACCCCTTCGGCCAGTTCTTCGGCGGCCGCAACGGAGGCCTGGACGAGGACATGGACACCAACGACCCCTTCACCCGCTTCGGGATGGGGGGCGGCAGCGGGATGGGGGGTGGTTTCCCGAGCTCCTTCAGCTCGGGCATGGGAGGACTGGGCGGCCACGGCAGCGTGGTCAAGAAGCAGCAGGACCCCCCCGTGGTCCACGACCTCCAGGTGACCCTGGAGGAGGTCCTGGCCGGCGGCACCAAGAAGATGAAGATCTCGCGCAAGCGGCTCAACCCGGACGGCCGCACGATACGCAGGGAGGACAAGATCCTGGAGGTGCAGATCAAGAAGGGCTGGAAGGAGGGAACCAAGATCACCTTCCCCAAGGAGGGCGACGAGACGCCCACCAACATTCCTGCCGACGTGGTGTTCGTGCTGAAGGACAAGCCGCACCCCGTGTTCCGGCGCGACGGCTCCGACATCATTTACCCGGCCAAGATCTCACTCAGAGATGTGAGTTTTTCTTTTGTTCCCCTTGTTATTGGTCATACAGGGCGACACGGTGGTGCAGTGATTAGCACTGTCGATGGATGGTCATACACAAAACAAATGATTGAACAACATTGATTGGTTGATTGATTGATCTGTTGTTTTTTTTTAAGTGTAAAACACTTTGGTGCCCAGCCATCATCATATTAGAGACCGACAAACATAACACAACCTTTAAAGAACAAAATAGGAGAGGAGCCAATCAAACCTTTTGGCAGATGGGATACAAAAAGAAGAAGAAAACAACGTAACGGCAACAGTAGACATACTAAACAGCAACAGTGAAAGGACAGTGTGTGTATGTGGGGCTTATTTCAATATTTGAATAAGTTCTCCGCAGGGCTCCAGACTGGGCCGACCTGCTCGCATTGGTGGTTGCCACTAGAATTTGAGACGGTGCGAGTGAATTTTTCCATCTAACTCACGCTTGTGCCACTGGTGTAAGGATACTGGGCAAAATAATTTCTTAAAATATTTATTTTTAAATTTTATATTTTGTTGCTGACTTCCGATCTGATTCATGGATCAGAAGTTTGTGCTCCTAGTTAAAAAAAAAAAGAGAGAGAGAGAGAGAGAGACTGGTGGGTAGGTTTGACAGATGGGTATACAGTATGTACAGTATATGTGTCTTTGAAACCCCACGGTATGTAGCTCTTTATTGAGATGGCTCTTAAACCGCTGAAAAAATGGGTGAAATGCAGCTATTTTATAGCTTTCCAACTGTTAATACAATTCCATCAAGTTCGGCTGGGCCGGTTTAAAAAGCTTAACGGGCTGCTTATGGCCCCCGGGCCGTATTTTGACCACGCCTGGCTTCGATAGGTCAGAGAGGTTTGAGGCGATTAATCAGGAGAGAGACGTCACAGATGGAAGTTACTTTTGCAAGGACAGAAACACCCAACACACATTCTGTCTATCGTTCTCCATTAACAACCCTCCCGTCTCTCCTTTTTTTTTTACCCCCCCCCCCCCCCCCCCCCCAGGCCCTGTGCGGCTCGACGGTCAGCGCGCCAACCCTGGAGGGCCGCACGCTCAGCGTGTCCACCACGGACGTCGTGCAGCCGGGGACCAAGCGCCGCATCTCGGGGGAGGGGCTGCCGTACCCCAAGCGGCCTGAGCGGCGCGGCGACCTCATTGTGGAGTACGAGGTCCGCTTCCCCGAGAGGCTGAGCCAGAGTGCCCGCGACACCATCGCTCAGGTGCTGCCGCGCTCGTGAGCCCTGAGTTCCTGAAGCACCCGGAGCTCCTGGAGCACCTGGAGAACCCGGAGCTCCTGCAGCTCCTGCAGCTCCTTCAGCACCTGCAGCACCTGCAGCTTCTGGAGCTCCAGCACAACCTGCAGCACCTGCAGCACCTGCATGACCACCTCAGGACTTTCCTACGACCACACACTTTATTTTTTTGCTGCCAAAGACTTTTTTTTTTTTTTTTTTTTTTTTTTTTTTAATTTTGCAGACATTAACGTGGTGCTAAAAAAACAACAACACTATTGTGCGACCCCCCCACCCCCACCCCTGAGTAATCTGCTTACCCCTGCAGCATTTCACAGGCTAAAATGTATATATGGCTGAAATTGTTGGGGTCGATGAATAGATTTATTTTTCATTTGGATGAGAATAAAGTGTATAAATACATGTCTGGTTTTCCTGTGGGAAGCGTTTGTTATAAAGATTCTCTTCAAGAAGGATGTTTGAGTTTTTCCTGTTTTTTTTTTTTGAAAATGACAAAGGATTGTTTCATGATTTATTTATTTTTTGTCTCGTCGTGATCATGATGATTTTTTTTATGAGTCGCTTGTAAAATGCTTTCCTTGTCTGGATAAATAAGAGTTACACGCTGATTTTGCACACTGGCAAGTGAAAAGGCTCGAAGGCAGAGTTTTGAAATTGTTGAAAACCTGCCGGGAGCCGGATAAGATAAAGACTTTGTCTCCACTCTCTCCTGGTTTTATCAGTCTGGACAGAGTGGCTTCTCTTTTCTTGCACAAATATTTTGTTTTATAAATTCAGCGTTTAAAAAAAAAAAAAAAAAAGTTTCATAATCATACTTTAGGGTCAACCTACTTTGCCTCCAATGGATGTGTTGGTCTGTGGAGAACCTGCGCGGAACCCATACAGACATGCAAGCTCCAAACAGAGAGGCCCAGCAATGAGACAGTGCAGCTAACTGCACCACGCTGATGACCTGTTTCTCTATGGAATAATTATTACAAAAAAATATTGGTATAATTGCTGTGTGAAAATAGAATCAGTCTTGACGGAAGCCAGTTTAAATGACAGAACATGCCCATTAAAAAGCGCAGTTTGGCTAATCAGATTAGCAGCGCTTAGCTTAGCTAGTTCCCCCTCCTAGTTGGAAACCACATTGCAGTGTTGTAGTCAAGACAGCACCAACTGAGACCAAGATGTCAGGACTAGAGAGCATCAAGATCGACATTTGAGGTTCGAGACCAAGACAAGACCAAGACTGTATATATGAAAGAAAAACAAAAAAGAAAAGAAAATATGACTACTGCGATGAACTGGTGACTTGTCCAGGGTGTCACCCTGCCTTCGCCCTAAGACAGCTGGGATAGGCTCCAGCAGACCCCCGTGACCCTGAATAGGAATAAGTGGGTATAGAAGACGGATGGATGGATGGAAAATATGACTAGTATTACTAATGACCCCCCCCCCCGGTATTAACAAGGCATTTGTTTTCCACACAAAACTGTTACTCACTGGAAATTCTCTGTAAATCCAACATCCATCTTGGTTACATGACTTAAAGGTCCAGTGTGTAAAATTTAGCTTGATTTTTATATTATTTTTTAAATTGGTTAAAAGTTTAACATACTGCCCACAAATACATTAATACTAGTGTATTCTCGCAGTACAAAAACAGTCATTTGGTTTTCCTATATTAGACATTAAAGCACATGTTTTCTACATATCCCACAATGTATTTCTTCCCCATGTGAGGTAGGTCACCAAAACACTCCATCCATCTGCTCCTGCTCTGGGTCTTCTGGCAAATTTTACAACCCCAGGCCTAGTGGTCCACCAGTCATAAAACCTTGCCCAACCCTGACTTACATACAAACATACACTGACAGTCACTTGAATCCCCTTCCTTCCTTCGTCATCTTCGCTACGTTTAGACAACTGAATACGTTGAGTTGGTGCCATGTGACTGGGCTGACAAACTACTTGTCTGGACAACCAATTGGAACATTCAGCCGTGTAGGCCAGTGAGTGTAGATTCGGTGAAATTAACCTAATTTAGGGAAATAATAAATGCGGTCCTTACGTACGTCCTGCTGGATTTGTCTTGAGCATGATGCATTTTAGATCTTTTTTTTTCTTTTAAAAACGAAGATGTTTCATGCATAGCCAGGGACACACGGACACGGGGGCTTTATGCAGTCTGAAGTCACGAGCTGGCTCATCAGAACAGAACACAGGCAGGAGGAGAAAAAAGGGGGGCAGGGAAACAATCCTGTGTGGTCCGTTTAAGAAGCATAACAGCAGAGACAGTCTCACTTTCTGCCGAGCCAAAAACAAGACAACCGCCTTGCAAAACAATCACGCCTTTGTATCGATTCTTTGTGGAGTTTGAGTTTATCAGCTGACTAATCTAAAGAGAAGACCGTTGTTTTTTTTAGCTATCTGTTTGGATGTTTTTTGGGTTTTTTATTTTACAATGGTTTTCAATAGAACTGTTCTTTTTCTGCGGTTTGTTTGAATTTGGACATGATCATGAAGATTCTTCTCGCCTTCAGTCTTTGCTGCATCACCGGTGGGTAATGATACATTTCCCCTATTGAAAACAACAATAATAATTTGCTTACAATTAACTTGAAATTTGTTTGTGTGTTGTCAGTGCAATTTGGTTAATACAGATAAACCTGAAGTAAAATGAAATTAAAGCCAAAAACGTGGAATTTTGGTTAAGTGCCGAAAGATGTAACTTGTCTAAAAACTAATATTTGATTGTACAGTATATGTATGTTATTAAGATGCTACAACCAACCATCACTGAGGCAAAAAAAAAAAAAAAAATCACATTTAGCAGTAAACTAATTTCTGGTCAGAGAAAGAAGTGAATATATGAAATACATTTCAGTAAAAGCATGTTTCCAATTGATCCTTGCAAGCATGTTTGGAGTCAGACAGCAGCCGGACTGACTGAATCACAAGCTGAACTTTTTTATTTTTACCCAGGCAAGCAATTAAGAACAGATTCTTATTTACAAGTGCAGCCGGAAAATACTGCATGCCACCAGCAATGGAAGAGTGTTCAAAGTATATGCAAAGCACATATACCACACACTGTGCTTGATTACAAGATCAAATGATCTTATCCAGGGACAATGGCGCCACTGTTTCTGCGCTGGTTGCGCTGGTGTTTCACGCCTTGTTGCTCTTATCTGTCCTTATTTAGCGCCATTAATGCCACCATACAGTTGAATTTGCAATTTCTCAAAAGTCAAATGAGCTCGAACCGACGACTGACGGCGGGATTAGTTGAGGTGGGAACATGGCTGTTTGCTGGAAGACCCTGCAGGGCCTCGGAAGCATGAGATAAATCGCAGCTGGAGATAGAATTTAAAACCTGAATTCGAAGTGTGTGTGTGTGTGTGTGTGTGTGTGTGTGTGTGTGTGTGTGTGTGTGTGTGTGTGTGAGGAGGTTGGACGCTGCAATGTGAGTGGGTCCGTCAGGCGCCGTACCAGGTAGTCAACCTGGTCGTCTACTGCAGTATGTGGGCCATGGATGAGAACTAGATACTGGACTGGCAATATGGCGCTGCACCTGATTTTCTTTTTTGCCTAGTGGCCACTCGAGGTACTGCAGCAAAAAGAAATCCCATGCCGCCAAAAAAGCATTTTTTTTTTCCCATTAGACTGCAATACAAAAATAAACGTCTCTAAAACGGTGTGACTTGAAAGGCGGTTCATAGAAAATCTTTCTATTGCAGATTTTAGATTTTTCAGTCAATTAGTCTTAAAAAAAAAAAAAAAAAAAAAAATATATATATATATATATATGTATATATATATATATATATGTATATGTATATCTATATATATATATGTATATGTATATCTATATATATATATATATGTATGTATATATATATATATATATATATATATATATATATATATATATATGTATATATATATATATATATATATATATACATATATATATATATATATACATATATATATATAGATATATATACACATAAAGGCCAGAAAATGACCAGAAAAGAGTTTATTCCCAGCATCGTACATGCTGATGTGTCTTGGCTCTTTCTGATTGGCTGTGTCCTGATGCATCATGGGAGTTACAGCAACATGGTGTAAAGTGCACCCTCTAATGCAGAAGTCAAAACTCTTTTTTGGTGTCAGCGCTGGCCGAGCAACTTCATTCAAATGAATGGGCTGCCGTATTGGAGTCTAGGGGGGCCTGCATGTGGGATGTTCAGGAGTCCTTCATTCGGTCCAAGAAGAGATAATTCACTCTAATTCAATAAAGCTGCATTCCTCGGGGCTAAGTCCTTCCTCGACAGATTATTTATTTATTTCTTCCTTCTTTTTTTATTCCGCCTGCAGACTTGTTGTCGTGTTGCTGTAAATTCTCCTGATTATCGCGTGACGCATCTCGTCTCCTGTAACACATCCAGTCTTATCTCATGCGTACACACCGCATATTTACGGACCCTCTCTGTCTGAAAGCCTCCACTGTTCCCCCCGGAGCTCCTCATGAGGCCGCCCCGGACACTGGAGCAGCAGCAGGAAGTCTGCCTGGGAGCAGCCTCCTCTCCGCCACCGCCCCGCCCCTGGTGACCCTGCCTACCTCTGAGGGCGCCACCAGCACTGCCCCGCCGCCGGTGGCCGGCAAACTCAAAGGTAGCAGCCAGAGTGTTGGTGGCTGATCACCTGCACGAGGCTTTCAGGCTCCAACTGTACACAGCAGGAATTGTTTGTAATGTAGTGTCACACTAGTATTTGTCTTGTTGACTCATTCCCGATGTAGCAATATATCCCATCATGCTTTGCGTTCACACTTACCCCTAGGTAAAAAATGTGAGCGTTATTTTTTTTAGCGTGGGAAGAGACTTAGTGTAGTACATAATAGTCACGAAAATGCATATATGGGATGGGACGATGGGACATTTATATATACACGTATATGTATATATATATGTATATATATATATATATGTATATATATATATATATATATATATATATATATATACATACATATATATGTATATATATATATATGTATATATATATATATATGTATATATATATATATATATATATATATATATATATGTATATACACACATATATATATATATACACCGATGGTCGCCACGAAGAAATGGCGTAGCCCCTCTAAAGTGCACTATGCAGTCAGTGGGGGGCGCTCTCTGACACAGCCTTTGTCGTGGCTAATTATTGTCATTGTTCCTAAAATACACTAAATTCATAAAAAATCTCAATGAATCTGACCTTTTGAAGTTTTGAAGGTCTTTGTTTGTGTGACAAGAAAATGAGTGTTGTGGGGAGCAAGGCGTTGGCTCCGCCCCCTGAGCCCGCCCCATACCCGCCAGCAGGAGGTTGTGAAAACAGGGCTAAATATACTATTTTCTGGAGCTCTTGGAAAATAACTTAAGCAAGGCTGCTCCAGTGCACTCTGGCAATGAATTGGGAATTGACCGATTGCTGGAACTTTAAAATAGATTCAAATCGAACAAACAGCGTTTGGGAATGAGAGTGTAAAAAGATTATCAGCTTCGTTTTGGCAATTATGCAGATAAAAATGTACAATGCTTGTGTGTTTTTCAGGTCTGTCTGACAAAGTGAATTAGTTTGCGTATTAAATTAATCATGTGATATAAAGAGATGCTTTCAGACACATGTGACACACAGGAAGTCCCGCAACTCTTTGCTTGTTTTCCGAGGATCACTTCCAGCCGATGATGTTTGTTTGTTTGACGCAGTCAGCATAGCTGGCAGCCGCTAACATCCTGACATTAACAAGGCATTTTCCTCCACACAGCTCCTCCACATCTTTGTATACTGCACATAAATACATATACTGTATATTTCAGACAGGGTCACTGTCAAAAATAAACAATTTTATTACACAATCAACACGTTAGGTTTGGCGGTTTGGTTCTGCTTGGGGTCCTACTGCCCTTCCGCGCAAGCATGCGAGGAAGCCCGAGGCGGGGAGCCCTTCCCGCCCTTCACAAGCCATCGTGAAAGGCATAAGGCAGGGAGGGCAGCTCAGGTTCGGTTTGGGGACTCCCTCTCCCAAGTGCTTGCGTGAGAGGCCTGGGCAGGAAGCTCTTCCTGCCCTTCACGAGCCATCGTGAAAGGCGATGCAGGGAGCCCAGAGGCAGCAACAACGAACCAACCCTGCAGAACCAGAGCTACAGAGAGAATGTTAGTTTCAATCGTGATGGAGGAGCAGGGGAAGAGGGGGGTTGTTCGTTCGCCGGTGAAGAAGCAGAGGTTTTCCTACCCATGGAACGGTTCTCATATGTATAAGAATATGCATAGGGCAATGAGGGCCTTGCTCCCAGTTAGCTGCCACGATCGTTTGTAGCCGATGACGTTTGATTGCGTGTCTGCAGAAACCACAGTGGTCATCATTGTGTCTGTCAGCCTGGCCCTGCTGGTCTGTGCCATCATACCCCTCATATTCTATGGCCACTGTCGTACCAGCCGAGGTAAGGACACACACACACACACAGTACAAAGAGGGAACTCTAATGCAGAAACACGTTAACCAATTTCTCTCATCTCTTTTAAAAGCTCAGAGCAAACCTGGGGCGAACAACCCTGAGGTGGGTGTCAATGTATTTCGGGATGTCTCTGCCCCCCAACCTCTGCTAACTCGGTACCTTTGACTTTCTTACAGGCTGGTTGCTGTGAGCAGAACGCAGACACAGCCTCCTCCAATCAGGCGGCAGAGGCTCAAGACGCAACGAAAGAGTCCAACTCTCAGCAGTATGCTGCCGTCTCCCAGGCGCTCAATCCCAAAAGTCTGGACTGAGGCCTCTTTGCTCTGTTTTGAATGAATACAAGAAATAAAGTGTGCACATAGTGAACCTGACAGGTCAGATAAAAAGTTTTGCAAAAAAAACAACAAACATGGTCATGAATAAAGACAAACTTGTGGGCGAACTTGTTCTTCTTCACTTGTCTTTCTGAACAAATCCTATCTTCTTCAATAGCTGATTTGTTATTAGACATCAGCAACTGTGGATGATGATGGTGATGGTGATGATAATGATTGATGATGATAATGATGGTGATGATAATGAATGATGATGATGATGATGATGATGATGATGATGATGATGATGATGATGGTGATGATGATGGTGATGACGATGATGATGATGGTGATGACGATGATGATGGTGATGGTGATGTGATGGTGATGACAGTGATGGTGATGGAGGTGATGATAAGACACGTGCTTTTGTGGCAGGACCACGTAGTGCACACGTCGTCAAACTGGTCTGTTCTGCTCCCCACATCACACAGCTTCTCCCTTCATGGAGGAAGCTGTCTTCATGAAATGTTGTGTGATCTTGAACTGCGATCTGCAGGTGGCGCCACTGTACATGCATTACAATTCACTAGGATCGCCCAACTGGCCTATGTAATAATAATAATAATAATAATAATAATAATAATAATAATAATAATAATAATAATAATAATAATAATAATAATACATGATCTCCAAGACGACATCTGCACACTCTGCGATGCTGCTGCTTTTTATTATTATTATTATTATTATTATTATTATTTTTTATATAATTTTGCTCCTACTATCACCTGACCAGGACAAGTCAATTTGTTGTTGTTGCATTCGTCCCTTCATTAAGAACCAATAACAATTCATCAATCAATCAACACATCAAGTTGTCTTTGAGCTCATAAACCAGTAAACAGGTGCAATATCCAGCTCATCACACCAGTGAACTGTGTCCATTTCCTCTCCTGCTCCAGTGGATTCTGACTTTCTGACTGAGAGTTTTCTTCAGTTTGAGTTTCTCACAGGGGCTTGTCTTAAACACTCCCCCACTCCCCAACGTTCTTTGTTTATTTTCTTCATTTCTCTGCTAGTTTATTCGGACGTCTGGTCACATTTCAAGCACAACTTTTACTTCCTCATCCGGTCTCGGATGTGCATGACACATTTATTCTGCCAGGGGACCTCACACTGTGTGGCTTCTGAGGAACAGACACAAAATGCACTTCAACTTTCCGACTGCTACACACACACACACACACACACACACACACACACACGAAACATACATGATAATATCTTAAGTTCCATCTCTGCCAGATAGCTGACAAATGCTGCACAGAGGACAGATTGTGACTTTTCACAGATACTGCACATGAAAATCTACTTTGTTACATGGTTTGTTTTTTTGTTTTTTTGTTATTTTTCTTTCCAACCAATACAGCAGTAAAGAAAGCAAAAAAAATAAAAAAAAAAATAAAATGAATCTAAACACAAAATGATGTGAAAGCAGTGAGACTTGTGTCAAGGCTCACCAACTGAAAGCACAGTCAGCATATTTACAAAAGAAAAAAAAAAAAAGAGTAAGTGCCAGCGATGCCCCCCTCCAAACGTTATAATCTTATTTGCTCATTTCTTCTTTGTTTAGAAACACAGGTTTCACTTCTACTTGAAAAAAAGAAAGAAAATTCAATAGAAGTGAAGCGTGTCGGAAAACAAGGCATGGAGCTCTATCAGTCAAGACTAGAGGGTGTGAAGGTAGAAGCAGACGCCCCCACGCCTCAACTTTTGAGAGACATTTACAGATGCATTTACCACACTGCTCAGCGAGCGCCAAAGCATGACGACACGCGACAGGTGTTAGATGAATGCAAAAACTCTCGGAGATAAATCACTTGAAATGAAGCCTGACACGCCAGCAATCAGGATGAAGACCGTCTTTCTACTCTCGTGTCTCCTCTACGGTGAGTCTCCCGATAAATAGACTTGAGGTTAAAAAAAAACAAAACAAAACAAAACAAAACAAAACAAAACAAAAAAACCTTTGAGGTTTTGCCATACTGTCACATGTTCTACCCACAGAAGGAGCCAGCTTCCACATCCAAGGGTTGGAAAGAGGACACGTCTACTTCCACTGTTTACACAGCAACGCCTGGACAAACAGCAAATACTTCTGCAGGCATCCGTGCCAAGAGGAAAAGGACATAGTGATCGCGGTGAATTCAAGACAGACGGCAGAGTCGGGGAGGTTCACTCTGTACGACGGGGGAAACGAGCTGACCGTGAACATCAGCAGGCTCCAGCTGTCCGACGCGGGGTTGTACTATTGTGGGGTGGACAGGTTCGGTTACGACACCTTCATCGAGGTCCATCTGACAGTCGACAAAGGTACGAGAACTCAAAAGTCAGCTGGGGAATTTCTGGGAGTCCTCATGAGGACAGTTGTGTTGGTCTTTCTTCTATTTTACACACACACACACACACACACGTTAATTAAAACTCCTGTAAACGGCACAATTTTTTTAAAACTTGCGACTGGTTTAAAGGCACCTGCGGAAATCGTGCACGCGCCGCAGCCCTCCTGTTCACACCACCAGACGCGCATGTCTCTGCGACGGTCGACAAGCGCTTCTGCTCAGCTGCTGTTTACCCCCATTCAGACATCCGTCTACTTCTCCACTTCCAAGATCATTGTTTATTAATTATTTATTTAATTAATTAATTGATGCACACTGGGACTTCCAAAACAAATTCCTATGTGTTCTTGCACAAATGGCAATAAAAGTAATCTGAATCTGAATCTGAATCTGAATCTGAATCAATTTCACATCATCCATCCTGACATGACAACAACTCCTCTCTGCCTCTCTCTCACTCTTTCTCTTTTTATCTGTGTGTTTAGACACCCACCTCTTTCGTGTGTGTTTGTTTCATCTCTTTGACAAACATAACATACACAAATATGATCGAAACTCAGGAGAGAATTAGTGGTAGTGAAGCCCCCTTGACATATGCGCAAAGAAATTGCTAGTAATTATCCGTTTGGGTTTGTTTTTTGAACAAAAACAAACCCAACAGTCCATGCCCTTGGTGTGCACCAAATGTGGGTTCAAAAAAAAAATTTTTTTTCATTTTCACACACTTCAAAAATACTATAAATTCTTATCCATACAAAAGTCAAGTGCAGCTAAACTGCGTAATTACTGACAGTTCAGTGAGCAAAGTGCAATTGTGTTGGCCAAATATGGTCATGCTGGTCGCAGCTTGGTGGGCGGTGAGCACATCGCCAGATGTGTATTTCTGTGTGAGGTTTGTGTGTGATGGAAAAGGGATCGATGCATGACTCTGTGGTGCAAACGGTGCAGGCGATTGAACTCTGTTTGTCACAACCCCCACACTCATACTGTTTGCCATAAACGTCGGCCTCAGCCAACCACACAGGTGATGGCTGAGCTGGTGTTTGGTGGGCACAGAGTTCAGCCTGTTCTCTGTGTGGTCCCTGAGATTTGCACTACCAGCCGTATAGAGACACACAAGAGGCCTAAATGCCCCAGTTTGGCTGCAATTTTGCTGTTAATCAGACATTTTAGCTGTCAAATTTTTTTGTTTCTCTCCTCTTAGTTCCAGAACCAACCACCACTGATCCTCCTACATGTCCGACGACCACCACGCCACCTCCAAGTACATACCAGTCTACCCAGTTCACAAGGGACACTGTTCCCACAGGCAGGAGGACAAGCATTGAAATTCCTTCAAATAGAGGACACCTGAATGGATATAAGTAATGGAGTAACATTATTTCTAACTTTACAGGTTCAAACTTCACCACTGGAGGGGATCCAATTATAGGTTAGGTTCTGTGAAAGGTTTAAGTGAAGACACGACATCTTACACAACATATTTTGTAATATAGAAACTGATATTTGCTTTTTTTTTTTTTTTTCTTTCAATCAGGCACTGCGCTGCATGCTGGTTTGGGGGCTGCAGCCCTGCTCTCTATCTTGGTGCTGGTGATATACTTCAGGAAATGCAGAAACCGCCTAAAGGCTCAAGCACCGGTTCACTTAAGCAACAGTGACTTTGTCAAAGGGCACAAAGCTGTGGTGAGAAAACAACAGAGACCTGCTGGAGGCCTAATAGTGCCTGTCAAATGATCAAATTCTCTTCTCACTGTTTTTTTGGTTTTTTTGCATGCGTTTATTCATTAATGCATCTCATGGAAACAATACAATCGTTTTCAATAGCTGCTGCCTTAAAAATGGTTTCTCAAGTTCACAGCAAGTCTTGTTTACAATTGGTGCATGATCAGAAGCCAGTATTGTGCCTGTAATGTGCTTAGTCACTGGACCGTCTAACTATGTTTGAGCAAAATACATTATTATCATCCATTTTTTTAATTAGATAATACATTCCAGTGACAAGGCAGCAACGGTTTCAGCTTCAAAAAGTTTGTTCATACAAAAGTTAATATAATGAACTTGACACCAAACCTTATGCTGATTGGCCGACTAACGCCATATAAAGTTTCTCAATATCAGGCTTTCGTTTACGAACGCAATGAAGAGGAGGCTGAAGTCCATGATTCTCTCCCAGCAAACATTCTCTTATGTTCATGTGAATAAAACCCAACAGCTTTAGGAAACAACAATTTGTGTTGTTTTGTGCTGAACTAAATAAACCACGGGAAGTATGTTTAAGAGAAGACAGAGAGTTGTCGACACAATTCAGTTCTCATCATTAATCTCTGCTCTGCCGGTTCAACAGGCCAAACATGAGAGCCCCGGGATCAGTGAGAGCGCACTGCAACCTTCAAAAGGAAAAACAGCAAAGAGCAGCCCTTACAAACAACCACCGAGGCGGAAAAAGCAAACCTATGCGTCCAATGCAGGACGGAGCCAACCTCACGATATTTATGAAAACGTCAGTTTCCACAAAGGAGCTGCAAGCTCGAGAGATGAGGCTGCAAACTTGCATGAGGCGGACGACGTGTGTGCAATCTACAACAATGTGTAACGCACGTTGCCAATGGAAGCCTCTGAGATAGAAGGTGAACCAGTCTTGGAAAAAAAAAACTACCGCTGCTGAATGTTGGACAATTGACAATTGTTGGACAGCAGGTTCTCGCTTCACGTCCTGGACGGACTCAAGGACTGTGAGGTCTGTGGTTTGGTTTGGTTTGGTTTGCCTCCATCAAAGACAAAGGGACCTTTCGAACGTCTTACACTATGACATATTAAAGACAAATGATGATAATAAAAATAGTCAAAGATGCGCCGTTCATATTTGGGTCTTGTGAATAGTCAATATTAAGATTTAAGTACGGCAAAAAAAAAACAACAACAATGCATTGAATGAAACAACAATCAACTGAAGACTTTCCAATTTGAAGGCAGTTTATGTAACGAGAATGTTGAAAGTTATTCATTTAACTGGAAACATCGTACCAGAAGAGTACGTCAGTGTTAAAGAAGGACCGTTGGTAGTATAAAAAAATAAAATTGTGACATTACACAATTTTAAAGTAGTGCTCCTTTAAGAGGCAAAAGGCCAAAATGTTTTTTTCTACTGTCCTTGAGTCAAACTGGGTCTGCATCAATTTTTTTTTTTCAAAATCAAATTTTCATCATTTTTATTTAAATTATTTTTTCATTAACACAAAAAGTTATTGTGTCAGATTTCATATTTTAAGAAAAGAAATAGTGTATTTTAAAAGTGCCTGCAAACTTTGTTGACTCACTGATGACTCATAAATACAAAGTGCAGTTGAAAGTATCCTGTAAATTCCAAGTTCATATTCAAGCCTGTTTTTCTTTCTTGTCATTTTTTCCCACATTTGGATAATAAAAACTCTATGTACACTGTTGGAAACACTAAAAGGCTTACTTTAAAACAATTGATACAGGGCTGTCTGATGAATCAATGTTCGCACATTCCACACATAGCTCAAAGTGTTTTTTTGTTTGTTTGTTTGGTTGTTGTTGTTTTTTTTGTAGGGACGTTTACTCAAAGGAAACTGGCAAATGTAAGATGTAGGAAGTGTAAATGTAGGAAGTGCAACAAAAATAAAATAAGAGGAAGCAAACGCGGGCACAGTTGTGCCATATATTTGGAGTGAATGGCTGCAACGTAAATGCAGGGTGTTAAGAAAAAGACTTGAAAGAACAAAGGATGTTTGATTTTTTAAAAAGAGCAATGGAGGTGACTGTATTGATGTTTGTCATTCTTGTGGGAGGTAAGGTTTTCTTTCTTTCTTTTTTTAAGTACAAACAGTACTGCTCTTTCTTCCTATGCATTGTTCGTACTATTGAAGCCTTGTCCCGTTAACTTTATTTTTGCTTTGAATGTGTGGGCTTTTAAAAAAAAAAAAAAAAAAAAAAAAAAAAAAGCGTGAGGGTGCTTTTAAACACGTTTCCGGTTAGAGAGAAACTCTGTGACCACGATTCCACTGTCGTGAGTGGAAACCGCTCACTGTGTAGAGAACAGTGAAGACACAACGCCCTCTGTCTGCGTTGTTCTCTAACTTCATGTTCACTGACTACTGAGGTTATGGTGTGTGGAAGCATCCCTTGTCAGAATCATTGCCTTCTCCACCCAAACACCCTGCAAGTGAACAGCTAGCACTCGATGCCAACAGTCGCATATCAGATACAACTATCGCAGCCTACATGTGTTAAGTGGGGAAATAAAACGTGACTGCGGGGTGAAAAACAAGGGGGTCTTTGTTTGCCTGATGTGCTCGAAGATTTATGCCATTTGACACTTCCGTCTTCTGAGCCGCGACGGTTCTCCTCCTGGTCTTTTCTGTGTTCAGGGCGAGCTGCGCTCACATGTCACGGGTGACGTGCCTGGGACCGTTTTTCTTCGCAATGTACACATCCATGTAGTGCAAAAACACGATATCTAGCGGTGATATTTGGCAAAATTGGGGGTGCAGGAGACAATTCTGACAGATGCGGAAAGTAGCGAAGTACAAATACGTGCAGTGACGTGCAGACATTTTGAGGTGGTGCTCAAGTGGAAAAAAGGGGCAACTTGTGCACCGCGTTGAACCGCCGACTGTGAGATTTATTACAGTTATATTATATTACCTTGTAATGCATATGCAATTCTGTTGTAATTGCATATGCATTTATTCCATTAGACTATTGGAATAGGTCAATATGCACAGTGTTGTTTTTTTTTGTTTTGTATTTTTTTACAGTGTACAGTATATGGCCTAAGGTGTCATCACTCAATTCTGGATTAATATAGATTTATGATTCAAAATGTGTCTCTGTGTGTGCCAGTGTCTCCCCATTAGACTATTGCAATACATACATGCAATTAAGACATACAGTAATTGCATATGCATTGACTATTGGGACATCGGACCAATGCCATGCTCCCTTTGTGTGTGTGTGTGTGTGTGTGTGTGTGTGTGTGTGTGTGTGTGTGTGTGTGTGTGTGTGTGTGTGTGTGTGACACAATTCAGTTCTCATCATTAATCTCTGCTCTGCCGGTTCAACAGGCCAAACATGAGAGCCCCGGGATCAGTGAGAGCACACTGCAACCTTCAAAAGGAAAAACAGCAAAGAGCAGCCCTTACAAACAACCACCGAGGCGGAAAAAGCAAACCTATGCGTCCAATGCAGGACGGAGCCAACCTCACGATATTTATGAAAACGTCAGTTTCCACAAAGGAGCTGCAAGCTCGAGAGATGAGGCTGCAAACTTGCATGAGGCGGACGACGTGTGTGCAATCTACAACAATGTGTAACGCACGTTGCCAATGGAAGCCTCTGAGATAGAAGGTGAACCAGTCTTGGAAAAAAAAAACTACCGCTGCTGAATGTTGGACAATTGACAATTGTTGGACAGCAGGTTCTCGCTTCACGTCCTGGACGGACTCAAGGACTGTGAGGTCTGTGGTTTGGTTTGGTTTGGTTTGCCTCCATCAAAGACAAAGGGACCTTTCGAACGTCTTACACTATGACATATTAAAGACAAATGATGATAATAAAAATAGTCAAAGATGCGCCGTTCATATTTGGGTCTTGTGAATAGTCAATATTAAGATTTAAGTACGGCAAAAAAAAAACAACAACAATGCATTGAATGAAACAACAATCAACTAAAGACTTTCCAATTTGAAGGCAGTTTATGTAACGAGAATGTTGAAAGTTATTCATTTAACTGGAAACATCGTACCAGAAGAGTACGTCAGTGTTAAAGAAGGACCGTTGGTAGTATAAAAAAATAAAATTGTGACATTACACAATTTTAAAGTAGTGCTCCTTTAAGAGGCAAAAGGCCAAAATGTTTTTTTCTACTGTCCTTGAGTCAAACTGGGTCTGCATCAATTTTTTTTTTTCAAAATCAAATTTTCATCATTTTTATTTAAATTATTTTTTCATTAACACAAAAAGTTATTGTGTCAGATTTCATATTTTAAGAAAAGAAATAGTGTATTTTAAAAGTGCCTGCAAACTTTGTTGACTCACTGATGACTCATAAATACAAAGTGCAGTTGAAAGTATCCTGTAAATTCCAAGTTCATATTCAAGCCTGTTTTTCTTTCTTGTCATTTTTTCCCACATTTGGATAATAAAAACTCTATGTACACTGTTGGAAACACTAAAAGGCTTACTTTAAAACAATTGATACAGGGCTGTCTGATGAATCAATGTTCGCACATTCCACACATAGCTCAAAGTGTTTTTTTGTTTGTTTGTTTGGTTGGTTGTTGTTTTTTTTGTAGGGACGTTTACTCAAAGGAAACTGGCAAATGTAAGATGTAGGAAGTGTAAATGTAGGAAGTGCAACAACAATAAAATAAGAGGAAGCAAACGCGGGCACAGTTGTGCTACATATTTGGAGTGAATGGCTGCAACGTAAATGCAGGGTGTTAAGAAAAAGACTTGAAAGAACAAAGGATGTTTGATTTTTTAAAAAGAGCAATGGAGGTGACTGTATTGATGTTTGTCATTCTTGTGGGAGGTAAGGTTTTCTTTCTTTCTTTTTTTAAGTACAAACAGTACTGCTCTTTCTTCCTATGCATTGTTCGTACTATTGAAGCCTTGTCCCGTTAACTTTATTTTTGCTTTGAATGTGTGGGCTTTTAAAAAAAAAAAAAAGAAAGAAAGAAAAGCGTGAGGGCGCTTTTAAACACGTTTCCGGTTAGAGAGAAACTCTGTGACCACGATTCCACTGTCGTGAGTGGAAACCGCTCACTGTGTAGAGAACAGTGAAGACACAACGCCCTCTGTCTGCGTTGTTCTCTAACTTCATGTTCACTGACTACTGAGGTTATGGTGTGTGGAAGCATCCCTTGTCAGAATCATTGCCTTCTCCACCCAAACACCCTGCAAGTGAACAGCTAGCACTCGATGCCAACAGTCGCATATCAGATACAACTATCGCAGCCTACATGTGTTAAGTGGGGAAATAAAACGTGACTGCGGGGTGAAAAACAAGGGGGTCTTTGTTTGCCTGATGTGCTCGAAGATTTATGCGATTTGACACTTCCGTCTTCTGAGCCGCGACGGTTCTCTTCCTGGTCTTTTCTGTGTTCAGGGCGAGCTGCGCTCACATGTCACGGGTGACGTGCCTGGGACCGTTTTTCTTCGCAATGTACACATCCATGTAGTGCAAAAACACGATATCTAGCGGTGATATTTGGCAAAATTGGGGGTGCAGGAGACAATTCTGACAGATGCAGAAAGTAGCGAAGTACAAATACGTGCAGTGACGTGCAGACATTTTGAGGTGGTGCTCAAGTGGAAAAAAGGGGCAACTTGTGCACCGCGTTGAACCGCCGACTGTGAGATTTATTACAGTTATATTATATTACCTTGTAATGCATATGCAATTCTGTTGTAATTGCATATGCATTTATTCCATTAGACTATTGGAATAGGTCAATATGCACAGTGTTGTTTTTTTTTGTTTTGTATTTTTTTACAGTGTACAGTATATGGCCTAAGGTGTCATCACTCAATTCTGGATTAATATAGATTTATGATTCAAAATGTGTCTCTGTGTGTGCCAGTGTCTCCCCATTAGACTATTGCAATACATACATGCAATTAAGACATACAGTAATTGCATATGCATTGACTATTGGGACATCGGACCAATGCCATGCTCCCTTTGTGTGTGTGTGTGTGTGTGTGTGTGTGTGTGTGTGTGTGTGTGTGTGTGTGTGTGTGTGTGTGTGTGTGTGTGTGTGTGTGACATTCCTAGGCTTGGGCCATTTTAGTTTCCGGGGGGATGTTGAGCGATTTTTGGTCAGTTTTGAGTGCACTGTGACTTCAAAGGGCCGAAAAATGAAAACGGTTGGGATCTACATCAGTAATCATTGCCGACAGTATAATGAAATGAGAGGCATTCCTTTTCCCTTTGCGTGTGTTTTGCGCAGGTTTGAAGCCGACCAAGGGTGAGGAACACCAAGGTGTCAGAGGGGGTGTGGTCGACATACGGTGCTACCACTCAAATGCATACCACAATGTCAAATACTTCTGCAGAGACCCGTGCAAGGATTCAGACGTGCTGGTCACGAGCCAGGAAATAAAGCCCAAGGGAAGATACAACATCACGGATCAGGGGAACACGTTCTTGGTGACAATCTCTGACCTGGAAATAAATGACTCTGGACCTTACAAGTGTGGAATACAGAGGATAGGTTTGGACACATACCAAAAAGTTGTCCTTACAGTCATAGAGGGTGAGTTAATGCAGCAGCAGTTGTGACCAACAGCTGCTCATTTTCTCATTGGTCAGCTGACCAATCTGATCTGCTAATTTAAAAAAAAAAATTACGGACACAAAAGACAATGAAACAACATTAATCATTCTTCTTGCTTCTAGACTCGCAGCATAAAGCACGTCCCGTCCACCTACCTGAGTCCTTTACCGAGGAAGCAAACGATGAAACAGCACCACCCTCTAGTACTGAGCATCTGCATTTTTTTGTTGTTATTTATTTCATTTTTTTTTTTTTTTTGAGGTGACGTTGGTACCTGATTGACAGGCAAGCTCGTGAAACGTGGTGTCCTATCATTCCAGGGAAGCTGGTGTACATCGGGACCTGTCTCGGGGTGGTCGTATTCACTCTGATCATTGTCGTCCTGATATTCTTCACACATCACAGAAACAGCAGAGGCAGCACATCTTGTGGTATGACGCTAAAATGACATTCACCGGAAAAACAAAACAAAAACTTTGACACTTTCCAACTGACAGCAGCAGCACGGCTGGAAAGACTCAGAGAATTTAATCAAAAGTGACTGAATAAAAATAGTGTTCAAATTACATCTTTTATATGTTTGACTCGCATTATGTGACCCCTGATTTTCTGGAGTATAATATTTGTGATTTTCAGCTACAAATTTCAATAGTGAAAAATGCAGTGGCAACAAACTTTCTATGATCACTCAATCGCTCAGATTCTAACTCTGAAATCCTGCTCATCCACCTTGCCAACAGTCAAGAAAAAGCACAGTGACTGGCTAATTTGCATGGATACCACACGCAGTCATCTTTGTTTAAAGATTTAAGGAGGCAGGCGCTACCAGAGAGCTTCAGTTGTGTTAAAAAATCTAGACACGGCTGATTGGATAGTACAAAAAAAATTATGTTGAAGGCTGTTTTTTGGGGGTGAACAATGTGGTTCCACTTCAACCTCAGCTCACTGTAAAAACCACTGACACATGTAGCAAACTGTCACACAGACAAGACTTGTTAAGATAAGTTTAACAAAACTGACTTATGAGCTTGAATATGATTGACATTTGGGCAGGTGGAGCACTTACATTCATTTTTAAGGAGATACACGCTTGACCAATTTAGAAATCAGTTGAAATTTTTTGGAATTTTGGGTAGTTTTACTATATGTCCTGGTTGAGAAGGTCTGCACTAAAAAAAAATTTTTTGCGGTTTGATGCCACTAAAAACGAACAGGTCACCTCCAGAAAATGTCAAACAAACCGTCGTCCCAGCCTTCCAGGGATAATCTCTCATCTCTCTTCAAAACAGGGAGGGCCACTGACACGGTGCACACAACGGCGCTCTGCCGGGAAGAAGACGTACAAAGCCGCGTCACGCCTTCTCCCTGCCAAACAGCCAGTCAGCACGAGGGGGCAGACAACGGGGCGACCACCCAGCAGGGCAGGGGCGGAGGACAGGCGGATAACATATACTCCAACATTGACTTTTCCGCGGAGCCTCGGGTGCCACCAGACAACCTCTGCTACTCCACTGTTAGCTTCCCCAGGGTCCCACCCGAGAGCCCTGTCGCCTCCATCGCCAATACTTACTCCACCATCACCTACCTGCCATCAGATGAGTCGTTGGTCTACAGCAACATCTGAACATCTGCCTGTGTCTTAGCCTGGAGTATGTGTCGTATTTATAGCTTTACTCAGTATGTTCCTAGCATATGGAGTAGTCTTTGTGGCTAAGTATGGGTTCTATTTCATTTGCCGTATCACAAATTCAGAACGGTACATTGCACCAGGCTCTCAGGTTTGCTGGTGAAGACAGCGTCACATCCCTCCGTCATGTGCCACAAATACATACACAAGTACAGTAAAAGCTGAAACAGTAACAAGGCTGGTTAAAATTATGCTCTGTCAGACAAATGGGAGGATGGAAGGTCCTGTTTCAGACCCAGTTGCAGGTCTGCACCCAGGACCGACCTGTCCAGGTCCCAGCTAGCAGGGAAGGAGCCCTCCCTCCCATGTTGTCTTCAAGGTTGTTGCACCAGAGACATAGACAAGGATGAAGGTCTTTTATTCCGGGTCTTTCTGACATTCATTAATATCTCCTGTGGGCCACTGGGGACAACCTTGACACCTACGACTTGCATAACAATAACGACAGAAGAGGATGTTTAGTTTCCATCTCAGCTTCTTCACTGACTGTTGTGTAACTCTTGTCCTGTGCCAAAAAGAATGTGAGCGATGCTTCTTTGATATGTATATTTAAATGATACCATAATTTCTTTGTTATTCAAACTGTTTGTGTGTAATGCGTGTATTTATTTTTATTCCATTTTATCATCATGCATGGAAGACGGAAAATTCACGTGCGCAAATCTGGTATCGGTTTCCCAAGTCAAACACGCCGTAAAAGGCAGGTTTTCCATGAGAGCGGGAAAAGAACACGGCGTGTTCACAGTGACCATTTTCGCTTTGAGCCGGAATGACAGTGGAAGATACCGATGTGACATGGAAAAGTTCCACAACAGCATCACCAGCGAATGTTTGACCCAGATCAGCCTGATTGTGTCAAGTAAGCGTGGGTCATTTTCTTTGTAGCTCACAGACAAATATACCGAAAGGTCAACGTTTTCCATACACAAACGTTTTGGCCATTACTTCAACTCATCTCTCCTTTTCAATTAAAGGATTAAACATTAATAATATGTATATATGTACGGCAAGACAGAAAACAACCTGGCAACCATTTGGTTCATGCAATGGTTTAAAGGTCCAGTGAGTAAAATTTCTAAGAAAGCCCACTTGATTGCATGCTTCATATTTAGGATGCTGTCAGGCAGGCTTCCTTAAAAAACTGGTGGCGCAAGATGCAAAGATTCATTAATATATTTATGGGCAGTACTTTAAGCTTTTACCTATATAAAAATCATAACTCAAGCCAAATTTTACACACTGGACCTTTAAAGAACGATGTACCTCAGCTGACACTTTGTACCTGTGTTCCGGAAGATTCCACTGGTGTCTCCTGGTCACAGCCATGGATCGTTGTGCGTGTAGTGGCCGCTCTGGTTTTCCTGGCAACAAGCGTTGCAGCACTGTTGGCGCTTTGGCCCAAACTGAAAGGTAAAATATGCAAAGACACACAAACTGCAAACACAAATGGACCACTGCAGACCAAGACACAGTCGCTGGTATGGTATCCTCTGTGTGCGCCGAAATCCTCCCGCTTAAAACAAAAGACAGCCAATGGGAGCACCATTCTGGCCCTTCTGCTTAGCTGCTTAGTTCCCCATGGTGGCTCAGGTGAGAATAGAGTTGCCAACCGTCCCCTTGGAAAAACAGAATTTTTCCATATTGACCTGCAATTATTCCACATTCTTCTGTGAGAATCAAAAATATTTTATACAATTTCTCTGTTGCTTATAATTTAAAACGCTAATTAACAACACTTCTGAGAATTACTGTTTTGTTCTGTTGAACGATGACCATCTACCTTAACTCCAAAGGTTAATATTTTTCTACATTTTTCCCGAAAACTGCACCATACAGGGCCTGTATATACACACACATTTCTGTTTTTGTCATATATAGGTTATCAAGGGGTCACTGCTTACACCTTGTGGTGGCAGACTCTAGATAATAACCACGCTCCCCTTTCTGTGAAGCAACAAAACAATGCACACTATTTCCTACTTAACATACATACACGGTTACTTTACCGAGAGAATTTCAGTGGCTCGTTTTATTTTTTGTCTCTGTTAGTTCAAGTACGCTGTCCTGCCCGAGGATCACCGGAGCCTGAGACAAACGCTGGGAGTCGGATCGAGGTGCGTAGGCACGTCGGGAAAGAAGGTCCCCCACCGTTTGCCCGACACTGCCCCCTGTCTTCCCCTGCAGGAACACCACTACGAGGAGATACAGACGTCAGACGGACAGGCAAATCTGCGCACCACCGTCTATGCCACCGTGGCTCCCACCCAGCAGTCCATCTACACCACCATCACATTCCAGGGCAGCACAGCCGCTGTCCCGGCCGACAGCAGCAAACCTTACGATGCAAATGATAGCAGCTCCTTGGCCCGTGACTGAGCCTCTGTGAGTGAGGCTGCCGCCCTTCCTCCCGCTGCTGAAGAGACTATGTATTTTGCAATCACAATCCCAAGTGAACCATGAGAGGAAACTGGTCCCCATCCCAGTGGTACTCCACCAGGTGATATTAGTTCGCACGTGGCTACATGTCAATGTTTCTCAATGAGGGTCTTTGTCATTTGGCACAATTCATACATTCAGCTAAGAACTTTTATTTGGTTTTCATTGTTTTGTTTTTTTTTTAACATTGCAATAAAGCATTAGTCCATTGTCTGTCCATCCACTAATCTGTTATGTTTATTCACAAATTATTGTTGTTGAGTGGATGACTTCTGTACAACAAAACATCCTGCTCTGAGTACTCCTAACTGACTGATATATATATATATATATATGTGTGTGTGTGTGTGTGTATATATATATATATATATATATATATATATATATATATATATATATATATATATATATATATATATATGTGTGTGTGTGTATATATATATATATATACATATATATATAAAAGGAATTTTGTTGTTTCAACTTTTTTGTATTTTAAAAATTGATCATTGAGAATGAAGTATTATTTCACAAACTCTTAATAAACACACACATTGTCAAAATAGTGCTTGCATGTGTGTTAAACCAGGGCAAAATGCCCATTTTACAGTCAGCCTTGCTCAGTTTCGACCCTGATGTGATAGGTAGCTCCCTCCTGTGGCTGATTTGGGCACTAGCCTTTGATAGGCCGCTGGGAGTCCTACCCAGCCTACAGAAAATAAGTAGTATTTGTGTTTCAAACACCTTTTTCGAAAACGTATTCACCCAACTGGCTCAAAGTCTGTGAGGAGTGGTGTTTAATGGGCAATTGCAGGCCCATTAAGTTTTGTTGGGTAAACTGGTGTAGTGCCTGTAGTAAGCATGTTTCTAGGGAGGTGTACAACTGCTGTAGAAGTACAGTGTCCATCCTAAGCCTTGACTGAACAACAAAACGACATCGCTCACGCAAAGTCATGATGGTGAAAGGCAATTTTGGCCACTGTAGTCTCAATCTTTGGAACCTGGTTTTTCATAAGAGAGCATACAACTGCATGAAACTGTAAGTTGTCTGTATCAGTCAACACACACACACACACACACACACACACACACACACACATCCTGACACAGTGACACATAGAGATAGAGAAAGAGAAAGCTGATCGACATCCCTTTCATTATTAGGTTGTTATTAGTTGCCAAAAATGAGAGGATATCATAGCATTTGATAACTTTCATTGTCCTCCCCAAAGTATGGAGTGAAATTTCTCAGTTTATTAATCTTAATCTCATACAGTTGGTACAAAAATCCACAGGTTAATAAAATCATCTGCAGAGCTGGTAAAACATTTCAAGAATTCAGTTTTTTTTGGCCAGATATAATTCTCTTCCATTCAATTGATAGTACCTCCTTAATAACAATAACATAACAGTAAACTACTTTAATTACTGTATCTAGTCATTATTTAACTACTAGTAACTACTAATTACTACTCATTAACTACACTGTATGATAATTTTCCTTAACTTATTTTACTTTGGTGGGGCCAAAGGGAGTGTTTTTGGTGACCCACCTCATAGGAGAAAAAAAATGTATATCATGGCATATGTAGAAAACACGTGCTTCAATGCCACTTGAAAATGAACCAGATCATTTTATGACTTACTGACTATTGATATCGTTTCTTCAAGTTCGGCGGGCCGGATTAAAAAGCTTTAACGGGCCGTAGTTTGCCCACGCCTGGTCTACCTTCTGCACCTTGACGGACGTTTACGTTGGCCAATGAGCGTGGGGTGACAGACGGAGGCGGAGTCCGGCTGGGTGTCGCCTGACCGGATGATGACAGAAGTTTTCTGTCTAATGTGGCCACTTTACAGCATGCCAGCCTCCTCATAGTCTCCCCGCCTCGACCGTGTTTCTGGAGCAGCCGCGACTCCTCGCTGCTGTTGGAGTAGTTCGTCCTCGAGTTATACAACCCAATTGGAAACTTTTTCTTTTTCTTTTCTTTTTTTTTTTTTTTGCTCCGCTGGAAGTAGAAGAAGAAGGAGGAGGAGGAGGAGAAGAAGAAGAAGAAGAAGAAGAAGAAGAAGAAGAAGAAGAGCGGAGCCCGTGCGGCGTCTGAGTCAACCGGCAGGAGAGCAGCAGCAGCGGGGTTCCCAGCGAGCGAGCCGCCGCCGCCGCCGCCGACATGGGGAACCGGGGAATGGAGGATCTCATCCCCCTCATCAACAAGCTCCAGGACGCCTTCAGCTCCATCGGCCAGTCGTGCAACTTGGACCTGCCGCAGATAGCGGTGGTGGGCGGCCAGAGCGCCGGGAAGAGCTCGGTGCTGGAGAACTTCGTCGGCAGGTTGGACCGTCTTTCTGTATCTCCATTTCCTTTTGGTTGAAATCTATCAAGCTCGCAAGTCGCTACGAATGTGATCCATAGCCGCCAGTTTGTGGCAGACTTTGTGCGTCCAGACTGCGTTAAAAAGAAAAGAAAAGAAAAATCGCCAGCTAAGCACTCTGGTTACTCGCCTCTCAGTCTCTCTGTCTCACTTCCCAACATTCTTTTCCCAACTCTCACCAAATGTCTTTTTCCCATTTTGGACGCTGTTACGCTATTCCCGATTCCTAACTGCGCACTGTACGCAAGCAGCGAGCAAAACAGCTGTTTTACCGAGAGACGCAGGAAGGTGGGGGTAAAATAGGGAAAAAGGAAAGCGAGGAGAAGGAAGAGCAGCAGCAGGAGGAGGAGGAAGAGAGAAGGGCTTGGAAAAGGTGTGGGGTAGTGAACTTTGACTTCCTGGAAACCACGGTGCCATTGCCTGCACCCTCTGTCAAACATTAGCCCCGGGCTCGTGCTCCCATCAGACGGCTGTAAGTGCATCTTTACAACCGTCATATCACAAAGGGCCAGGTCAATGTTTGATTTCCAAAGGGCGAGGCCTGAATATTAAAAAAGAAAAAGAAAAAAAGAAAAAGAAAAGAAAGAAAGAACAAACGAAATGAAAAGTCTTTAATGACTGACAGACTGATTGGTGGCTTCCTCCAGCAGCGCTGAGGTATACCAACATTTTTTTTTTGGGTTGTTTTGTATGTTTTTTACGAGTACGAGCAGGAGTTGATTCCTCTTTTTTACTTCTTTTTTTGTTAGGATGACTAACAGCCACAACAGCATAGTAGGAACTCTCCGTTACTGGAGAGAATCCGTGACTACTACTTTTCATCCCTGCGTCCCTCCTTCTCCTTTTCCTCCTTCACCTCCTCTCCTACCCCTCCTCTCCTCCTTCACCTCTATCTCCTTCTTCTCTCCCCCTCTTCCTCCTCCTCCTCCTCCTCCTCCGCGCCAGAATGATCCCACTTGTTGTCCTGAGTATTGCGAATGTCGATGAGGCAGCACCGTCTCCTTTTTTCCTCCCCCCCTCCGTCTCTCTCTCTCTCTCTCTCTCTCTCTCGCTGGTGGTCTTTTGTCTCCAAGGTCCAGAGCCGTGGCTGCGGCAGACAGTAGGGGCATTGATGTGTTGTGTGTGTGTGTCTGTGGCAGGGAGGGGGAGGAGATGGCGGGGGGTCATAAGTGATGTCACCAGCTGCACTGTCATGTGTATATGACACACTGGGTACCAGAGGCTCACAGGAGGGCTCTGTGGCCACTGCCGCTGCTCTTCAGTGAGCGATGGATGGATGGATGGATGGCTGGCTGGATGGACGGATGGATGGCTGGATGGATGGATGGATGGCTGGATGGCTGGCTGGATGGATGGATGGATGGATGGATGGCTGGTTGGATGGATGGCTGGATGGATGGATGGATGGCTGGCTGGATGGATGGATGGATGGATGGATGGCTGGTTGGATGGATGGATGGATGGATGGATGGATGGATGGATGGCTGGATGGATGGATGGCTGGATGGATGGCTGGATGGCTGGATGGCTGGCTGGCTGGATGGATGGATGGCTGGATGGATGGCTGGATGGATGGCTGGATGGATGGATGGATGAATGGATGGATGGATAATGGATGGAAGCTAATGTTGCCGAAAGCAGAGGTGGGAACGAATTCACACCGCTCCCTCCCGTCTGTTGTTTTGCCAAACTCCAACAGGAGGCGTTTTATTTTGGAGGTGGGCCGGCTTCCTTTCAGCTAAGATAAAAAAGCACAAACCGTAGCAACAGGAAGTGGAAACATGGATCTGTCTGGAGTTTCAGGATTTTTTTTTTTTTTTTTTCCTTTTGAGATGGCAGCAGGTGTAAGAAAGGTGTGAGACCAAACACTGTGCAGGGTTTGGTCATCGCGATACGATTTCTTTCGCACTGGCCCTTTAAGAATCCGACAAATGGTCCGACTCAGTCTGAATCACACAAGGTTTCACCAGTCGCGTTGCAAACTTCCATCCAGTATCCATCCTATCTCGATTAACTCTGCTTCCAAAAAAAAACAAACAAAAAACAAATCTGTGTTTTGAATTCATCTTCATTTGCCTCTTTTTTTCAAGCGGTTGAGGAGCAACAAAGTTGTCGTGAACGCCCCACTCCTTCTGAGTCATTGTTTGATGCTTTATAAAATGGGGAATGTTGGGTTTAACATGGATCTAAAGTGGAAGAAGGAGTAGAAGAAGTCCAAACTCTGGCCCTCAAGAAGGCCCAACCCAACCCCGCAGACATCTGGAATGTTTCCCTTGATTCAAATGGCTTAAAACCATTACGGCTCCAAATGACTGCAAATGACATTTCTGCCAAATGACTCGTGACCTCTCGTGAGGAGCTGACGTGAAGACCAGGAACACACGCATGTACATTGCCAGAATTGAAATGGTGAACACAGACAAAAAAAAAAAAGAACCAACTATAAAACAAGCCGGTTGCAAGATGAGATCCAAACGTGTAAAATCTTTGCATGAGATTTTCTGCCCCCCCTCCCCTCCCTCCCAGGACCCAAACCAACTGTCTTGCTAATCATATCAGTCATTTCATGTTTTCACCAGTGACAGGAAGCCATGAGGAAAGAGGACGGGAGTCTTTGTTTTGTAACTTCCTGACTGCGCAGTCAGCAGTGGACAGCAGCGAGTGTACGTGTGTGTGTGTGTGTGTGTGTGTGGCCTCCTTACCTTATGCTGGAACGCGGCCTGCTAGCCTGCAGAGATGTGTAGCCAGTGGCCCGGACATAATCTCCGTCCTATTGAACGGAACTGGAGTTTCCACTCCGACAGGCCAGCCTGTAATGAGACGGACAAAGAGGCCGAGACACGTTTGTTTGTTTGTTTGTTTGTTTTGTTTTGTTTGCTTTGTTTGGTTCGCTCTGTGCGTTTTTGGTTTTGTTATAAGAAAAACAAAGGGGGGTTGAAAGTCGAGCCTGGCCGCGTATCAATAATGCAAACGTGCAGCGAGGTTTTATAACAGGGGGGCTCGTTATGTCGGATGATGCTGACTGGAGGTTCGAGGACACAGAAGCTGCAAAAGGAGCATCGCTGGCATGAGGAAGTTTGAAAGTCCCTCGTTAAAGTCATTGTGGACTTTAATTTGCAACTGATTTGTTATTCAAAAACTCTCTAGATCTCAAAAACAACAACACATTCAGCCCTCTGTACTGTACAGACATAACTGCTAAACTGAGTTAGCTTTCCATGAACACCTCACATCTCTCTCTCTCTCTCTCCCTCTCCCTCTCTCTCTCTCCCTCTCTCTCTCTCTCTCTCTCTCTCCCTCGCTCTCCCTCTCGCTCTCCCTCTCTCTCCCTCTCTCTCGCTCTCCCTCTCTCTCCCTCTCCCTCTTCTCTCTCTCTCGCTCTCCCTCTCCCTCTCTCTCTCTCTCACTCTCCCTCTCTCTCTCTCTCGCTCTCCCTCTCTCTCCCCACAGGGACTTTCTGCCCAGAGGGTCCGGCATCGTCACCCGCCGGCCGCTCATCCTCCAGCTGGTCAACAGCAAAGCAGGCGAGTTGCCTTCAGATGTTGTCGTGTTGTCACAGTGAAAGCCAGTCCGCAAAGAGCGACAAAAAAAGAAGCCATTGTGTTACATTTTCTTTGGGAATCAATAAAGTCGCATTAAATCAACCTGCGACGACAATGTTGAGGTAAACTTTAAAAAAACAAAGAAAAACTGTCAGACTGAAGAGATTGATCAAACAGAGAAATGCAGGAAAAAAAACTTTTCTCATTGGATCCTGTTGATTTCCGATGTCACGTCCTGTTGGAGAATATCCAGGAAGTGACATCGTTCTGCTATGTGTGTGTGTGTGTGTGTGTGTGTGTGTCATGTTTCTTATCATTTACTGGCTTCTGAATTAAAGAGGCTGTTAGCGATCCATGGCTAACTATCGGTGTCGGCCCCTCTTTCGGCAGAATACGCCGAGTTCCTTCACTGCAAAGGAAGGAAGTTTGTGGACTTTGAGGAGGTTCGTCTGGAGATTGAGGCGGAGACTGAGCGGATCACCGGCTCCAACAAGGGCATCTCACCCATCCCCATCAACCTGCGGGTCTACTCCCCTAACGGTACCGCCCTCTCTCGCCGCACCAGGCGGACTCACTCAGCAACCCCCACACCCACCTGACCGCAGCGCCCTACTTCCTGTTTCCTCGTCTCCTAGTGCTGAACCTGACCCTGATCGACCTGCCCGGCATGACCAAGGTGGCGGTGGGCGATCAGCCCCACGACATCGAGCACCAGATCAGGGACATGCTGCTGCAGTTCATCACCAAGGAGAGCTGCCTGATCCTGGCTGTCACGCCGGCCAACACCGACCTGGCCAACTCCGACGCCCTCAAGATCGCCAAGGAGGTGGACCCACAGGGTAACCACACGGCCCGGACCTGTCCTTGTCTAAACTCTAGTTTACTTAAAGGTTAAGGGTGTAATATTTGGAGATTTGCAAGGAGAAACGGCGACATCAAGTGGTTACATTTTAGATTGCACTGTCTTTCGCCCCCTTACCTCCTCCTGAGCTTGCCAGTGAGCTACGGTGGCCTGCGCACCCAAACCTGGATACCTTGTCCACCTTCTTCTTCTTCTTCTTTGATTTATTTGAAGATGCGAGCGTTCACCCTTGTACTGCGATTACACACTTTTATGAATGTATTTACAGGCAGTATATTAAGCTTTTACCAATATAAAAATCACAAGTCAAGCCAAATATTACACACCGGATCTTTAAGTCTTGATTTATTTGCACCATCCAAAAAAAAAAAAGAAAAGAAGGTACACAATCATTTTGCAATCTAATGTACAATGCTGGGAGGGAAGGGAAGCAGGTCAGAGGTCATCACATGATGAGAACCAACCGCAAGCCTTTGCTGTGATTCTGACGATATGTAATGAATCCTTCCCGCTCCTGCTGCCGTTGGCACTTCCACTCCGACTCCTCCCCACGGTGAGGACGACGGTACGCCGCAGTGATTAATAGCCAATTACAGCAAGCTCCGTGGCAGCGCCGGTGGGCCGGATGTAATTAGTTAATAGGTGTGATTAAATTTAACAACCTGCGCCTCCTCAATTAATCCTCGAGCCTCTACGAAGCAGTTGCGCGCCGAGGTTCCGCCAGGTTCCTGCTGAGCCTCCAGCGGCTGGAAGACTCCAAACGTGAATGAAATGTGCTTCTGTCCAAGGGATGCGGACCATCGGCGTGATCACAAAGCTGGACTTGATGGACGAGGGGACGGACGCCCGAGACATCCTGGAGAACAAGCTGCTGCCACTGCGCAGGGGTGAGGATGGGCCACGTGCACGTGCACGTGCACACACACACACACACACACACCCACACACACACGGAAGGTCTTAGAGGACGTGTAGACCTGCGGACCAACGGATTACGGATTCGTGAGCGACCTATTGCGGGTGAGACACTCTGATTGGCTGGAGGGTCTTTGAAAAAAACAAACCCTGACCAATCAGTCGACGCTCAACCAAACGTAAGAGTTCAAACTGAGTGTTTTTCCTCTCTGTTTTTGACCTCTTGCTTTCGTTTCAAAAACGTTTTGCAGGCGTTTTTACGCACTAAAATCTGAGGGCAATAAATAGTATGGCCACAAGAGGGCGATGTAGAATGTAGAACGCATCATGCTTGGCCAGGAGGGTGAAGCGCAAAGGAGGAAACAAATGGTAAAATTGGAGTTATAAATGGAACACAGTAATTACAATAACATCATAAAAATCAGACCTGACCTTGTTGTAATTTATGTTCCAAATTATTTTTTTCAAACTACGATAAAGACTAAGCACCAAAACTCAAGTCATGTTTAAAAAGCGCTCAGTAAAATCACCTATAAATATTGACTTCTAACCTGTGACATCCATGCTGCCACTGCAGCAGGGGAGGGGTTCAGTTCCGGCTCACACTCACCAGGCCGTGGCCTCGCTTTGCCGTCGCCCGGCGACTCCAGTTTGCATTTGGATTCCGAACGGCGGCTGTGTTTGATCTCCCCGTCAGGATACATCGGCGTGGTGAACCGCAGCCAGAAGGACATCGACGGCAAGAAGGACATCCGCGTGGCTCTGGCTGCCGAGAGGAAGTTCTTCCTGTCCCACCCGTCCTACAGGCACGTAGCGGAGCGCATGGGGACGGCGCACCTGCAGAAGACGCTCAACCAGGTGAGTCTGCCGCTCGCCAGCGCCTCTGTCATTCTGTAAGGCGGCGGTCATTTTTCAAAGTTTCCAGCAATTGTGGCATTCATTCTAGGCATCTGTGTCGGAAACATTCCGTCGACAGTGCGTGACAAGGGGAGGGCCTTAGAAAAAGAACACACCGACGACTGATTGGATGAAACGTCTGTTTGTTTTTTTTTACCGCCATGTCGTTGCAGGTGGCAGCTTCTCAAGGCTACCAGTCGGCGTGACAGTGTAGTTTAATTCAACTCTCAACTCACACTTCTCATTTCTGAAATGTTTTTTTTTTTTGTTGTAACATCAGATTTTCAGGTCGCATCAATTTCTGACTGTGATTTTGTATTCATCATTTCAGTTTATTGTGAGCTTCGGTACTAATGCCTCCTGTTCTGCCTCCTGGCAGGTTCGTCAGGTCACCTGGTTCCTTGACTGCTGTTGGTGAAACGGCTCATTTGAAAATCTCAGAAGAGTTTCTAATTGAAATATAATTGCAAAATAAGAGTTTAGCTTTGAGAGAGAATTGTTCACTCTTTATAAACCCTCTTGTTCTTTGACTAAAATTCACACAAGCACAGCACAAACGTCTCACCTGCCTGCAGCTGCAGGGCGCGTTGCTAAAAAGTGCTCAAAAGAAAAAAAAAAAAAAAAAAAAAAAGCTGTCGCTACATACATGCATAGCATCGATGCTAATCCCGTTAGCAGCAGCAGCAGCAGCAGCAGCAGAGGCGGCTGACCCGGCTCACCGCCACGGCTCTCGTCTCTTGTCGTCCTCCAGCAACTGACCAACCACATCCGCGACACGCTGCCGGGGCTGCGCAGCAAGCTGCAGAGCCAGACGCTGTCGCTGGAGAAGGAGGTGGAGGAGTACAAGAACTTCCGCCCCGACGACCCCACGCACAAAACCAAGGCCTTGCTGCAGTCAGTGCGCACGCACGCACGCGCACACACACACACACACACACACACACACACACACACACACACACACACGGTCACGGTCACGTTTCGCAGCTCCTTCCTCACCTGGCTGCCGCTCCACTCCGCTGTGTGTTCCTGCAGGATGGTGCAGCAGTTTGGCGTGGACTTTGAGAAGTGCATCGAGGGCTCCGGGGATCAGGTGGACACGTCGCACCTGTCGGGCGGCGCCAAGATCAACCGCATCTTCCACGAGCGCTTCCCCTTCGAGCTGGTGAAGGTGACCAGAGCTCAAGCAAAAAGAATCTCAGTCTGGTGTGACCAGCAGGAGGCGTTGCCTGCAGAAATAGATCACGGGCTACTGAAAATAGTTCAAAAACCAAAGTATTTGAAGAGAAATAGTGGGGTTGAAGTACCAAAATCTTCCAAACAAAGATCACTCAGTCTTCCTTCCTTATCAATCAAATCTTTGATAAGTTTGTGCTTCTGTTAGTAAGAACTGCCTCCCCAGCCCACAGGCGTTATGACCTCCGTGCCACCAGAGGGTGCCCCAACCCCCATGCACTTTTGACTGAGCCTCTTTCGCTGTGTCTCAGATGGAGTTCGAAGAGAAGGAGCTGAGGAAGGAGATCAGCTACGCCATCAAGAACATCCACGGCGTCAGGCAAGTCCGTCCTGTCAGTCCTCCTCGCCTGTAGGGGGCCACCTACGTCTCCCTCAAGGCACCGTTTGTTTCCATCCATCTGTGTTTGGTTTCGGTCTCTGCCTTCTTCTTCCCGGTTCTCCTCTTCATCTGTCGTCCCTCCACATGTGTCTGCTCGCGTCTTCCTGCGTGTCAATCTGTCCGCCACCTTCTCCAACCACCCGCTTCTCTACGTCCTGTGTGTGTGTGTGTGTGTGTGTGTGTGTGTGTGTGTGTGTGTGTGTGTGTGTGTGTGTGTGTGTGTGTGTGTGTGTGTGTGTGTGTGTGTGTGTTTGTCCCTCAGGACAGGCCTGTTCACCCCAGACCTGGCGTTTGAGGCCATAGTGAAAAAGCAGATCATTAAACTCAAAGAGCCCTGTCTGAAATGCATCGACCTGGTCATCCAGGAGCTCATCAACACAGTCAGACAGTGCACCAATAAGGTATCACAGCATGGCCGACCCAACCCAACCCAAACCCACCTCGGCCGCCTGTCCGGCTGATTTGTCCGTGCACACACGCCCGCCACAGGGACCAGCCAGCCTGCAAAAGTGTCCACAAACCATCAATCAATCTGCTGAAAACAAAGTGTTTTCACTGGCTGCTGCTGCTGCTGCTGGTGGTGGAGTTCAGATTCTGGGGCACTTGGTTGCTAGGTGTTGAACTCTAGCTGGACTGGAGTCTGGTCCCTGTGTGGCAGCGTGCTCGGAAACAACAGACAGGCGGTCAGAGTTTGGCCGCTTCGTCTCGTGCAGGTGCAAGCAAGTTGCCGGCTTTGGTAAGCTAACGTTAGCATGCTAACACTCAGCCTACGCTACACATTGATGCTCGTTGTGTTGCAGACGGAAATGTAGCTCAACGGGAGGTGATAGCACCCTTATAACAAGTACACGGTGGACTGTTTACATATTCAAAAGACTTGAGAGAGAAAAATAATGAATTTAAATAAACCAAAATTCTTCCCAAATTTCCAAATTTAAAATTTGACAATCCAACTTTTTTTTTTGTTTTTTTGCAAACTTCATCCCTGGATTCTCCTTCATCACTTCCCCCCACTTTGCTTTAAAGAAGCTCCACGTTTGCCATCAGTGGTCCACAACAGTTCTGCAAATTTGACTCATCACATCCAGCAGGACACAGGATTATTGCTTTGACTCTGGGAATATTTTCTATTCCAAAGTTTTTCAAATCAGAGCCTGCAGCTAGTTTCATAAAGTGATAACTTATTTAACTTCCTTTCTTTTGCTCCCATCTTTCCTCTTCATCTTCCTTTTCTCTTCTTCAAAACTTTCCCTGCTGTCATGGGCCGACACCCCCCTCACACACACACACACACACACACCACCACCACCCCCTTCCCTTTTCTTTGTCCCCCACCCCGCCCCTCCTCGCCACGCCACGCCCCGCCTACCCGCCGCCATTAAACCATGACCACTCCCATGATGCCTCACTGCAGGACAGGCCTGTTCACCCCAGACCTGGCGTTCGAGGCCATAGTGAAAAAGCAGATCGTTAAGCTGAAAGACCCGTGTCTGAAATGCGTCGACCTCGTCCTCACCGAGCTCGCCGCCCTGATCAGGAAGTGCACGGAGAAGGTAAAACGACAGGGGAGGGAGATGGAGGGAGAGATGCGCGTGAGCGCCGAACGTGCGACAATCAGCGGGTTTCACGCTGGTCCACTAACTGCAGTCTCCTTGATCCACGCCCACCGCTTCACTCTGCCAAAGCTCCGCCCACCCGCCCCTGCCTCTTCTGAGCACTGCGACCCCTCCCCCACATTTCACAAAATCGTCGAGTCCAAAACACAGTCCACCTGCAGATATTCGGAACAGCGCCACCACGGCGTGACGGAAGCAAGAAGCGCGAGTCAAGCGATGGAAGTTTTGTTTACGCGCGACAATAAGTCAACTTATTATCAGCGCTTTGATTTGGGAAATTCAGCAAGTTTTTTGTGAGCAATTATTATTATTTTTTTTTTTCAAAAAGTAAAAACATAACTATAGTAATAGAAAAATGATAGTCTCAACTACACAACTTCCCTCTTGCTGGTTGGTGCTGCTCCAGCACTGCAGGTAGATGCCACCTGACATCCCCACTGACTGATGCTAAAGAAAACAAAAGCCCTTGGCTGCTTCCACCCTGTGTTCCCGCAGTAATGATGCCCCTCCCACAAACACAAGACCACACCCCCTCTGCCTTTCCTGATCTATTTCCTGCTTTTCCCGCATGATCAGCTGCAGGCGGAGAGTTGCTCCTCCTGCAGCTGCTGCCACATACGCCAACAAAAGCAGACAGCATCCTTTCTGCCGTTTGTACCTACTGCTGCCCCAAGAGGGCGCTGTGCTCCAACCAATGAGCTGCAATAACGCCGGCTGCAGCGGCACTCTGTGTGTGTGTGTGTGTGTGTGTGTGTGTGTGTGTGTGTGTGTGTGTGTGTGTGTGTGTGTGTGTGTGTGTGTGTGCGCGCATGCGCAGCTTAACTCCTTCCCCCGACTGAGAGAGGAGACGGAGAGAATCGTCACCACCTACGTCAGAGAGAGGGAGAGCAAGACCAAAGAGCAGGTGTGTGTGTCGGTGTGTCGGTGTGTCGGTGTGTGTGCACGTGTGTGCATGTGACTGACGTCACTTGTTACAATTTCTGTTTTCAGGTTCTGCTCTTGATCGACATTGAGCTGTCCTACATCAACACCAACCATGAGGACTTCATCGGATTTGCCAAGTGAGACTGGTCCTTTGTTGACATCGCCAACTAACTATCTAACTAACTAACTAACTAGATAACCGCCTATTCACGAAGTTATGAGTGACAGGATGATCTTGGATGGCGGGAAGCTTTAGACATCCATTTTGCTGAGGCGCAATAATCAAAGGCACCTCTCAGAATTCCATCATTCAAGCGGCTTCAGCTTCCTGGGAGCTTGTGACTAACAATTAAAAGAGGGCAAGGGGGAAACAGATGAAGTGATCGGAAGCCTAGCTGCTGCTTAAGAGATTAGCGTGGCTCCTGCACCAGTGGCATTCATTTGATTTAGAAAGCATTTTTATGTTAAAAAAATATTGTTTTCATTATTTCACACATACAGTATATATATATATATATATATATATATATATACATATATATATATATGTGTGTGTGTGTGTGTGTGTCTGTATGCATGTATGTATCTATAGATATATATATATATATACACATATACACATATATACTGTATGTGTGTATATATGTATACATATATATATATATATATATATATATATATATATATATATATATATATATATATATATATATATATATGTATATATATATATATATATGTGCATATGTATATGTGTGTGTATACATGTATATTTCTATATTTATATTTATATTTATTTATATATATGTATATACATATATATACACACACACGTGTGTGCGTATGTACGTATACAACATTTATCAGCTCGTCTGTCATTAAAGAAGTGAAAACCTTTGCTCTCCTTCACAGTGCCCAGCAGAGGACGGCTGCTAACGCCACCAAGAAGCGAGTCATGCCCAATCAGGTGAGACACCGGGAAGCCAGTGAGCAGTGCAGTGACACACCTCCAGCTCTTCTTCCTCTTTCCCCCTTCGCCCACCACTCCCCCCACCATCACTTACTGGCCACTTCCTCTTTGGGATGTGGGAGGAGTCAGAAAGTCAGTACTGCTGTCTCTGCAGCGAAGAGGGAAGTGAGAGTTGCTGTCGCTCGATGACGCTGTACTGTGTGGATGTGAAGGGTTTTGGTTTTTTTGCGAGTAGAAAAGGCCAAACTAGTTTTTCCCTCACACACTTCCTGTTTGTGTGTCACCTTCCGAAAAAAAAATCCCACTCTCACAGAGTCACCAACCCAAACATCTTACCCAGGAGTTTCACAGATGACGAAATGAAACTGGCCTCTAGTTCTCCAATGCAAAACTTAGAAGTCCGTCCTTTCTATCATGTCTGGTAAATAAATTATTGAATTGATTGAATTGAATAATGTGTCCTGCAAAATAAATGGCCAATATTTTCTCTATGAATATATATATGTATATATATGCATATATATATATATATGCATATATATATATATATATATATGTAAAAAAGACATACTGCCTTTGAAACTGCAACCCAGAAACGCTAATGTAGACGATCCAACAACAAAGTGTAACTTTTAGCTTAGCTAGAAGCTTTTTTTGTGATGGGCTGCAAACACAGGGCTAAATACGCTGTTTTGGAGAGTTTGTTTAGATGATTCATGAGACTGCTGCAGCGGCTGCCGTGTCTGAGCCGTCTGTTCCCGTGTGCAGGTGATCCGTCGAGGCTGGCTCACCATCAACATCAGCATCATGAAGGGAGGCTCCAAGGACTACTGGTTCGTCCTGACCGCAGAGTCTCTGTCCTGGTTCAAAGACGAGGAGGTAAAACACACCAGCAGGACCTGCAGGTACCAAAAGGTTCCGGAGTCTTTCTGATGCTGATCGTATCGTCTCCGTGCGGGTGCGCGGCGGGGGTTTGTTTCTTCTCTTCGTCAGGAGAAGGAGAAGAAATACATGCTGCCCCTGGACAACCTGAAGCTGAGAGACGTGGAGAAGGGCTTCATGTCCAGCAAACACGTCTTTGCCATCTTCAACACGGAGCAAAGGTGCGAACGAACGAAACGCCATCGAGATGGAAACATTGGTTTGAAATCGTCCGTTGACGTGTTGCAGGAACGTTTACAAGGACCTGCGTCAGATCGAGCTGGCCTGCGACACCCAGGAGGACGTCGACAGCTGGAAGGCTTCGTTCCTGAGGGCGGGAGTTTATCCGGAGAAAGATCAGGTCGGGACAGGCTCCTCTGCCGAGGGGTCGGCGGGATTAGATTTTAAATTACAACCGCATGAGCGCGCTCTTTGTAGAGCTGTATTGTCACAACACTGCTGGGAACACGTGAAAAAAATACACCCAGATTTTCTTTTCTTCTTTTTTTTTTTTTTTCTTCATTCAAGGTAAAGAATTATTCAGTAATCTTTAATTTATTCAAAAATAAAAACTATTTAAAAAGGCAAATGGCTAATTCTGTGTCAGCATCAGTGAGGATAGTTTTTTTTTTTGTAAAGATTAAAAAAAAAAAAAAACCTGGTCCATGTGTATGTTCTGTCCATACAGAATATTCACCCTCTGTGTGTGTTTTGCATTATTGCATTCAAATGGTCACGAAGGGCCGATTCCCAGAACCACAAACTTTGTGAACGGCTGCTCAAGCAGACGCGGTCAATGACTGACAGCCTTTTAGTCATTGTTTATAGAAGTTCACCGACATCACATAGACGCAGGCTATTTAAAAAAAAAAACTAAAAACTAAAAAATCAAAAAAACCAAAAAAAAAACACTGGTAAAATGGATTTTGCTCAATATGCCCCCCCCCCCCCCCTTCAACTACCCCCCACAGGGCGACAGCGAGGACACCATCAACGCCGGGGACTCGGTGTCCATGGACCCTCAGCTGGAGCGGCAGGTGGAGACCATCCGCAACCTGGTGGACTCGTACATCGACATCGTCAACAAGTCCATCACGGACCTGATGCCCAAGACCATCATGCACATCATGATCAACAGCGTGAGCACTCCCACTCTCAGAACCACAACAATCAACTCTGGGCGAGCGCTGAAGAGCCTCTCTCTCTCTCTCTCGCTCTCTCTCTCTCGCTCTCTCTCTCTCGCTCGGCCGTGGTGCAGACCAAGGACTTCATCCACTCGGAGCTGGTGGCCTACCTCTACGTGGCCGGCGACCAGAGCAGCCTGATGGAGGAGTCGGCCGAGCAGGCGCAGCGGCGGGACGAGATGCTGCGGATGTACCACGCCCTGAAGGAGGCGCTGGTGCTCATCGGGGACATCAGCGCCACCACCGTGTCCACGCCGATGCCCCCCCCGGTGGACGACAGCTGGATCCCCAAGGAGCAGAGGTGACCACCTGCCCCCCCACGCCTGCCGCTGCGGGCCAACGGCTGAATGGATTGATGAGTGACCAACAGAAGCAGAAAAGGGTCCAGGCGTCCTTGCAGCGTCCGTCCACCAGGGGGCACTGGCACCGTGCCAATTTGCCCTCTGGAGGAACTTGATTGTCAGTAAAATTCTGACGTTTGGGAATCCACTAACGTCCCAGTCAGATGTGAAAACAGCAGGTTTTGGATTCACACAATCAAGTCTAAAACACTGAACTGAAGGTTCTCAGCCGTCCAGGTCGTCTTAGTGTAGAAGGGTCAAGTGGAGGCAACTGGGCTGGTTTTGCTACCTGGAAGACGTCTCGCACAACCTCCAAATCTCCGCCTTGGTGGTCAAACACCTTCATTTCTCTTAGAACTGAAGAAGCACTTTCAGATTAAAGGAGGAGCATGTTCGAGAGCAAAACCAGTCCGGTCGTCTCAACTTAACCCTTCTACACTATATTCAAATATAGTGTAGAAGGGCAGCATTGCTTCACTTCTGCTCTTGCTTTTTCGGTACTTATTTACGTTATCGTTGGTATTTGTAGAGCAAAAAAAAAAAAAAAAAAACCTAAAATTCCACCTGTTGTTGAAACCTCAGCTCATCGTTCCCTGCGCTGCGACCACACGAATTCAACCCGCGATCGTTCCCGTCCAGCCCACAACATCCTCAAAATGAGAGAATCATATCACATTGCTCGAAATGCACAGTTCTGGTGGAGGGGGGAGGGGGGGGGGAAATCGCATCGTTCACCTTTGTGACGTCACAAAGGGCACTCGTTACCTCTCAGATGTTTGTGACCACACCCACACCTAGGTGTTGGCTCCGCCCTCTGTGCAACCGCCTGGTTTTTGTCTCCTTCCAAACTGCTGACCGTCAGTTTTAGCAGACGGCTGCAAGCACAGGGCTAAAAAATAAGTTTTTTTTTTAAGGGTTTAAGAAAATTCCCTGGAATCAGTACGGGCGGCCCGGACCACCAAGACCATCAATTAAATTCCCTTTTGCTCCTCCTCCTCTGTCGCAGCCCTCCGGCGGGGGCCCGCGCCGCCCCGGCCGCAGCTCCTCCCTCCAGCCGCCCCCCCGCAGCCAGGGGCCACGTCCCCGGGGGCCCCCCGGTTCCCCTCAACCCCTCCCCCGCCTTCGGAGCGCCGCCTGTGCCGTCGCGGCCCGTCCAGGGCGAGCCCGGCGGCCAGGGCGCCCCCCACGTGCCCAACCGGCCGGCCCGCGTGCCCCCCGGCGTGCCGCCAGGCATCCCCAGGTAACGCACGCACGCACACACACACACACACACGCAGCTGTGGCATCGCCGGTGTTTCTCTGGTTTTACTGGTGACGGGTTGAAGACACCTTCTGGCTTTGTGGTGGTTTGGGATCGTTGCTGCATGACCGTCTCATGATTTTTTTCCCCTTTTCTTTTTGCCCCCCCTGCCCCATCCCTTTCTTCCCCCCTTCTTCTCCCCTCCTCGCATGTTCTCTTTCCACCCTGCCCTCCCCTCCCTCCCACCCAACCCCACCTCCATCCCTCTATTTCTGCAGCAGAAGACCTCCAGCTGCCCCCAACAGACCCACTGTCATGCGTCCTTCAGAGCCCTCCCTGCTTGACTAGACGCACACACACACACACACACACACACACACACACACCTTCTCTTGTCCTCCGTGTGTGTTGTTTCCTCTAGTGATCCTTAATCAGATGCTGTCTCTCCCTCTCTGCATTTCAGAAACAATATGTATGTAATTGTAATTTCCATGTGTAGATTTTTCCTTTTTGTTTTTTTAACCAAGCATAAGATGTCATGATTCTGCCTTCAGCATTTCTAAGAATAAATAAATAAATAAATAAATAAATAAAGGGGATGCATTTGATGATGACAGAATTAGACTGGGATGCTCTGAATCAACAAGTGACCTGCCTTGACCTTTGCTTATTTTTTTTCAACCAGTTGCCTGCTAACACATTGACGGTGACCTCACACACTAAGAACCTCAGCAGCACTTTTGGCTATTGACGATTATTTTATTTCCCCCCCGATGGATGATCATTTCTCTCCAGAAAGGTTTTCCACTGTAAAAGCCACAAACTGAGTTGAAGGTGTTTTTAGAGTCTCGATGACATTTCTACAAATGTCTTTAAAACTTTTTTTTTTTACGATCGCATTCAAATGTAATATAACCAATAAAAGCTGATCAGTTATGAGGTAGATGCTTTCCATGCTGTTTTCTGCTCTGCTCTGCTCTGGTTTCTTTCCGCTATGGGATGCGTCGTCGCTCCCGTTTGACTCGCGTTGTTTCCGACGTGCAGACGGTAAAACAGCAACTTCCTGTCGCCGGTCAGAATGAGAGTTGTGCCACCATGGCACGGCCAGAGCATAACACTACGAGGGAGCCGTCGGTTACCGCGGCAACCGCTGGCACGGCGTAAACAGTTGTAGCGACGCAGCTTTGGGGAATTTTTTTTTTTCCCTTTCACTTTCCGGAACGTGCGACTGGGGGCGAAGGCTTCCCGCTCCCGTCAGGCTCCGCCCACCGGCTGAAACCTAACCAACTGTGTCGCTGGTCTGCTCTCACAGGCGCCCGCCGCAAGTCCCGTCTCGTCCCAGCCACTGGTGAAAGATGACTTCTTCCCACCCAGCAGTGCCAAAGACTTTCTGCCGCTGCTGCTGCTTCTTCTTGTTTTTGTTTTTTTCAAATCTATTTCAGCCCCGTGACCCTGATCTCAGGAAGAAGCGGGTATGGAAAATGAATGAATGAGATGAGGATCTATTTCAGGACAAAAGGCAGATCCTTGCGATTTGATTCTTGAAAATAAAGAGGTCGCACGTTGGAGCCGCTTCCACATCTTCAGTTTTAACGCTGATTTCATGAAACCCCCCCCCCCGAAAAAATTAAGGCCTGGCATGGGCAAACTACGGCCCGGGGGCCATATGCGGCGAGTTAAGTTTTTTTTAATCCGGCCCGCCAAACTTGAAGAAATTGTATTCATAGTAATTGAGACATAAAACACCAACAATCTTTCATCACCTTTTTCAGTGTTTTAAGAGTCATTTCAATAAAGAGCTAAATACTGTGGAGCTTCAAAGACACATTTTGTTGTAATGCTTTTGTTCATTTCCAATAGACATTAAAGCCCATGTTTAATACTTATCCCATGATGGATTTTTTTCCTCCTATGAGGTGGGTCACCAAAACTCTGCATCCATCTGCTCCTGCTCCGGGCCCCTCTGTCAAATTTTTAGAACCCACCAGTCAAAAGGTTTGCCCACCCCTGGTGTAGACGCCGCCGTTAGCCCTCTGTTTATAGCCGTCTGTTTTTGTTTGGTTTCGTTTTAAGTTTTGTGCTCGACGCGATGCATTTCGTTTGGAAGGAGACGAACCCAGCAGCACCTGGCTGCCGGCGACGTCACCGACCTGTGAGCGAGTCTCCTGCTGGTGTTTGTCGAGATGTTTATCTTTGTAACCCCGTGTCGGCCCTCTGGCTGCGGGGGCGAGGCCTGTATCTCGAATAGCAAAGTAATGTCGTCAATGACTCATGAATAAAGTCTTTACACTCCAGAGAGTTTTTATTTATTTATTTATTTTTGCTTGAGTCGTTTGGCAGCATTGCATCGCGCATCCACAAATCTCCATCGCCACCGCTTGGGTGTAAAACCAGAAACATACGGGATCTTATATCTGATACGGAAAACGTCGATCCCCAGCCGAACCCACACGAACCATAAAGAAAACCCTCAAAACTTGCAGAGGTTTGTCTGAATTTAACCTCTGTTCGTCGTCCTAAACACCTTTCGATTGTAAACTTGTGGGGAAACCTGCAGACGTCGCTTGTTTTTTTTAGGCAGCAATTTGAGATTTCTTTCAATGTAAAGTGCATGACAAATAAAACGTATCATTATTATTACAGACGTCACAGATCACAGTGAGAAGCTTCGTCAGCAGAAACGACAAACGACTGCAAAACACAAATTGTATTTCGCAACACTGATATTTTTTGAGATTTGCACATTTTTATCGTAAGCATCTGGAGTCGAGTTGGCTGCAGAGAAAAATCTATACAGTCTTTTTTTTTGTATTGGGTCTTTGCGGGTTGATTTCACAGTTGGCAGCTTTTGCACTTGGAAGAAAAGTTCCTGTTCTCTGCGAAAGAAATAATGCATGTATTGTTGTTTTAATATTATTATTTATTGTTATATCAGTGAAAACCAGGTTGATGGCATTTGTCATGGACGTTTGCTCTTCACGCAGAGGAGAAAAATGAACAGAAAAGCAAAAGCAAGAATAAAAACCTGAACAGAATCTTCTTTTGTCACCACAACAGCAATAAAAAAAACAGTCAGCACAAACACACAACCAGTGTGCTCACACATCCTGACGTCGCTACTGGAGTCGTACCATCATTCAGCTTTGGCACGTTATTTCATTATTGTATTTCATTTTTTCCCCCCCGTCAACACACAAATAGTTTGTTCCTATTTTGAAGCGTCCGAGACCCTGAACTGCGAGTCAGCCAGTGACACCGTCCTCGGATCAGCGGCCTGTCGCGTCATTTAAAACAACCTTTGACATTTGAAGTTCATTTGCCCGAAAAAGAAAAATCCCAGGAGCTGCGAGACGAGAGCTGCTCGCTTTCTCGCGGTGACATTTGGAAACCAAAGGCACCAAAACCAAGTTCAACTTCCTCGTTTGTGGCCCGACGAGAGATTCAGTTATTGCACACACAAAAGAACAAGAAAACAAAAAAAAAATACAAAGAAAAAGAAAAAGAAGGAAATAAAAACAAAAAAAACTTCAGAAGTTCACTTTGAGTGACGACAACGTGAACCGACCACGAGCGCGTTGCGTCGGCTCCTGGGCTTCCAGCTGCTTCGTGCACACCCTCCGCGACGTGCACGCCCGCCGCTACGAGCACACCCTCCGCTTGTCATCAAACAGTTTGCGGACAGTGTAGACCTGCAGGTGGGACAGAGCGCTGGTCGGAAAACTGTTTGGCACACGAAGAAAAAACAAAAATGAACCAATTCCTGTTTGGGCTTTGAAGCTTCCGAGCCGTCGGCCGGAGCCCAAGTAGCGAAACGCAAAGACTCTCGGATGACCGACGCCTTCGGCGCGACTTCTGAGCGGCTGAGGGAGAATTTAAACTCCAAGGCAAACAGCCGACGCGTTTATTCAGCGGTCACGCGAAAACTCGACCGGCTGATGAAGGCGGCCGGCTGCTCGTCGACACGGGTGATTGACGTCCCATCACGCATCAGGGTGTTGCTGGTAAATATTTGAACTGAACTGAATTTAGGCTGCACAGACTCAAGCCTACACAGTGTGAAGAGCTCGGTAATTTGTCCAAAGCAACATTCAGAATGCTGTGAACGCCTTTTGTTTGTTTGTTTTTCTGTCAGGTGGGCTACCTTAAAAAATGGCGGCACGAGTTGGCAACTAACTCGGAGCAAGACCCTTATTGCTCTATGTACATTCTTAATATACATGAGAACCGTTCTAAGGTTAGGAGAACCAAATGGCTTTTATTGTACGATAACGATAAGTTACGATAAAAAAATATAAAACAATTCAACTCCGTCTTTTGGGATTTTTTTTTTAAAACCGCACATTCCCGAAACCGCACTTGAGAGAAAAAAAAACGTGTTTACACGAAGCCCTATCTTAAAAAAATAAAAATAAATAAATAAATAATAAATAAAAAATACTGTTTATACGGACATGCGAGAAACTACTGAAAAACGATGTAGTACCTATGCCTGGCCTGGTGTGGCGCCGTAAGTTTACTCCCTGAAGGCGGAAGAAGAAGAAGAACGCCTGAAGCACGCTGTGTTTTAAAGAAGCAGCAGCTCGCTAAAAACAAGCGCCACAGAGAACAGGAAGAACGATCGCTCAGAGTTCAACGTCGTTAGAGTTTCTTTAGAACGCAAAGCCTGAAAAGGTCCATGCTAAGATTGACTCAGAGTCGTGCCAGGCCAGTAAAACATTTTTGCGTTTCCTGCCTCAACATCCGGTCCGCCGACCCAAAAGAAAAAAAAAATTGCAAACAGGATGTTTGCAAATCGTTTCCGTGGTGTTTATTGTCACCTCGCACACAATCCACGATGGATTCTCGAGCACGGTGGGTGCGCTATCAGCCCCGTGCTTGCTATTGTGCGACACATGAGCTGCCGGCTGCCAGCAGCAAGTGCTTTGCGCACGTAATTACGTCATCAACAGGAGTTTATCGTTATTACCGCGAGAAGATTCTTACCGTGGTAACGTTTTTTGACGATATATATCGCAAACGCCGATATATGGCCCATCACTAATACACGTCTATGAGGGTTCTCAGTCATCCAGGTCATCTTAATGTAGAAGGGTTAAGTTGGGGCCACTGGGCTTGTCAACTGCATGCAAGTATACACTTTTATTGATGTATTTAAGGGGAGTATGTCAAGCTTTCACCAATAGAAAAATCATAAATCGAGCCAGATTTTACACACTGGACCTTTAAGTATCAATATTTGATGGCACCCTTTGGCAAAAGTGACAACGTGCAGCCACTGCTCTGCTGTGCCGGGCTTCATTTACCTGAGTGAGAGCCACACACAGCATGACCATGACGCTGGCGCAGGACCAGAAGGAGACCCTCCACAGGTTGTCCTCCAGCAGGTTGCGGTCTCGCGCCTCAAAGGCCTTCAGCACCGTCTGCACCTGCCGGCTGCGCTCCAGGCGTTTGTGCAGCGCGTCCATGGACTCCTGCGGGGGAGGAGGGGATCAGAGAGGAGGGGAGGGGCCAGATACAGGAAGTGAGGAGAAGTAACATGTTGGGACGCAAATTTGAAAAAAAAAAAAAAAAAAGTCCCAAGGGTGCTTTAAAAATGTCAGGACAGCCCGAGTCGACCAGGAACTCAGAGCAGGTGGAGATTAGCAGAAGTGTCGCCACACTTCGGAAAAAACAAACAAAAAAACCTGAGGCAGTTCAGCACGAGAGGAAGGAAGTGAGCGGCTGATTTTTATTTTGGAAACTTTCCCATGTCCCATCTGTCTGTGGCGGCACGGAGAGTGCGGTGGGGGGAGGGAGGGAGGGAGGTGTCAGTGTCAAGGCATATACACGCTAAAGAAGAAGAAGAGGAGGAGGAGGAGGAGGAGGAGGAGGAGGAGGAGGAGAGGTGCGACGAGGTGTGTAGTTTAACTGCCTGGAGAAGCTGCAGGCCCAACTGTCGGGGAAAAAGACTGCCCTGGATGCAATAAGAAAGAACAAACCCAAGGCCCCCAGAGGCCTTCAGCTGGCCAGTCACACCAGTCCAGTGTCACTCTGGGGAACCTCCAGGCCGTTACTAACAGGTTCAGGTTGTAGGTTGAGGGGGAGGGGGGTGTTGGCTCTGATTACATCAGATTACATAAACACTTCAGATAAGAAATCGTGATCTGGTCTTGGCATTGTTGCACCTCCATCCCATTTACTCACCTCTGACAGCTAATCCTCAACCTCAGCATCTTCTATGGGCACTGTTGCTTTATTACACTGCACGTCTTTGGTTTCGTTGTGTTTCTCAGTCAACCTGAGCACGACTCCAACAAGAAACCCTGCTCTGCTCTTTGCATTGCTGCACCTCTATCTCAACTATCCATCCCTGACAGTTTCATCCTTCCCAATTGTAAATGTATTAACTGCACCGTACATACTGGTTTTTGTTGTCATGTATGTATCTGTATTGACTGTCTCCCATTCAGTTTCATTGTCTGCTGTTTTTACTCTAATTTTATGTCTTCTGTGTCCCTATTTTTATATAATACGACCCTTGTGTCCTTTTCATGTGTTTTTTTTTATGGTTCTTAACATCAGGCCAGAAGACTGCGGTTGAAAATTAAAAATAATTAAATTAAAAATAAATGAATGTGCATTGTCCTCTTCAAATAAAATAAACCAATTTACATTCTGGGGAAACAAATCTTCTCCACTGAGTGACGCACAACCGTGTGAACAGGAAGCAGTTGAGCGTCTCACCCGGATGTCGTCCAGCTTGTAATCCAGCAGGTTTCCGTCGGCCTCGCCCAGGCCGGCCCACTCCTCGTCCCCGGCCGTGTCCCCGGCCTGACCCTCCACGATGATCTCGAAGAAGACCATCTTCTCCGAGAAGCGGCTGAAGCTGTTGTCGAAGCAGATCTGGTAGTCTCCCTCCAGCGTGGGCTCCACCCTGGGACAGTGGAGGAGGGGAGGAAGGAGTCAGGGGGTGGGGCGGCAGAGGTCAACACATAGGCCCGGCACGGCGGGGGAGGGAGGGGTGGAGTCGGGCTGGCTGACGCACAACGTACGGCACTTACACGTGGACGCCGTCGGAGCGCCGCGGCTCAAAGATGAGTCCGATGCCTTCTGGAGAGGTGATGGTGAAGTCCACGTCCATGCCGGCTCCGGCTATCACCTGGATGTGGACACGGACACATACACAATCAGCCCGACTTGCATAATCAACCTGTGGATCAGGTCACAGTGGGAACAGAAAGCAGTGTGCAGTTGTGCAGCCATCAGACTGTACAACTTACTGGACTCAAAAAGAAATAAATAAAATCTGAATCACTAACATTTCATTAAGGGAAATTAAAACATTGATATTTTTAATGCAACGGAAACAATTTGCAAAAAAGAAAATACAACTGTAATGTGTATGTAAAATAGTTAATTTTTCCTTCTTTTGTCACTATATAAATATAATTAAACAAGACTACTAATAATACTTAAAGTTGACTTGATTTTAATTATTTATTTTTATTTCTAGCCCGTGTATTTTTCTCTCTCTCTTGCACTACATGTTGCTGTAATTATGTAAATGTCCCCAATGTGTGATAAATAAAGGCATTCTCATTCTAATAGTGATTCTAGCATGCAGGAGGAGCTTTGAGATCCTGCTAGAGGATCCCTGGACTACAGCTGTAAAGACAGCTCAAGCTCTTGGTGGATCCTAAAAGACCAACTTGAGCTCATTTGTATTGTCTTAAAGGATTATTTCAGGGCTGTTTGCCTCAATTTTTTCTTCTTAGGGAAAAACTGGTCAGGGTGCAGACAAAAGGGACAGAACCCTCACCTGTTTAGTTGCTTTGGTTTTATTTTTTTGTGTTTGTTTGGGTTGGGGTTTTTTTGGTTTTATACAGGAGAACAATGGGTATTAACCTGTAACCACACAGGCACGTGGAGCCAAATAAGACCAGGAGAGAACTGTGTTCCACCAAGGGAAATAAACCTGTGGTCTGCGGCTCTCCCACTTGACAAACAGAGTTGACAAACAGCGCTCTTTATTATCTTTCACGGCGCACTGCAATGGTGATGCAGAAGTTAGCAGTTAGCTAACAGTTGGCTAGCAGAAGAGCTCAAACAATTAGTCACTCGATTTTCCCTTCCATCTCCAGAGCCGGTCAGAAGAATCACTTCTTCAACTTCTGAGAAAGTTTATTAAATTCATTGGAGAGGCTCAGATTCACAGCAAGCATCACTGTAACTGCACATGTGGGTTGACTAAGGATTTGGAATGTTTGATACGTTGTTCACAACGGGAAACAAATATGAGAAAATCAAGTAGAATTCTAATAATTTGAAAATAAAACAGTGTTTAAACTTGAATTGTAACACCATGAGACTGCATAGGGTTACCTTGCTGCCAGAATCTCATACTAGCCATGTCCTCTGCTGTTAGACTAATGTAAAAATAAAGATCAATTTCCCGAAAGAACATGAAAACATATTTTTGTTCTCGAGTAAAACAAATACAGCAGCGTGCTTTGTCCAAACTGTGTTCCCCTCTCATCAGGATGTACACTTCCGGGTTATGCCCTGAAGATGACTAACTTCCGCCCTTCAGGCGTCACTCGGGAGTTTGGTTGGTTAAATCATTGCCTATACATAAAAATAAAAAAAAAGCCCACACATGCATCAAGTTCAGTGTGCTGAGAATGCAGGCGCGAACCGTTAGCTAGCTACAGCAACAGCAGCGGGTGACCGTTAGCAAAATCACCTTCCACGGTTGTTGTTTTTCAATGCACCCATTTCACCGAACACAACTTCACAGAAATGCAGCGGTGCTTGCTGGACGTGTCACCCGACGAAACTCTTCGCCTCAAACACGGTTACCTGATATTCCACCTCCATCGAGCCGTTCTTGAGCGCCGCCTGGAAGAAGCACTCGGAAGTCCCGGCTGGCAGCAGGAACGTGAACTCGCTGTCCAGATTCTGGGCGAAGGCGCGGGCGGGGGCCAAACAGCAGCCGCACAGCACCGCCGCGAGCAGCAGTCCTCCTACGCGTCCCGCCGGCCACCGCAGACGCTCCATGGCGGCAGAGAGGTGTGCGTGTGTGTGTGAGAGAGAGAGAGAGGGGGGGAGGAAGAGGGAGAGCTATCCGAGTTCAGCCATCTCCTTCCTTCTTTCTTTCTCATCCGCCGTCTTCCTGCGGCGCAACTTTTTAGCCGCTTGCGATTGGTGGAAGCCAGAAGGAGAGCCGGGGTGACGCGCCAATCGCGGAAGGAAGAGTTGCGGCCGTTCGTCCAATGAGCGCTGCCGTTTGACAGCACCGCTGCTGCTGCTGCTGCTGCTGTGCTGCGGGGCGGCGGAGGAGAAGCAGGAGGAGGATGAGGAGGATGAGGAAGAAATGACTTGCGTGTCTGTGCACCAAGAATAAGGGCACCGCTCATTAGCCTTCGTGGGCTACATTCATTCCCTTTCCTTACAGTTAGTGTACAATAACAACTGAGAGGAAGAGCAACTAAGAGTTACTGATATTAACAAATGTGTTTGATCTACTTTTATACATGCTGATTACAATTGATTCCACACATTCTTTACATGAATGTAAAAAATAAAACTAAACATATGGAAATGTGTTGTATGCTGCTTCCAGAGTGTTGAGGTGATGTGACACTTCGAATGCTAACGTGGCAAGGCGCAGAGGGCCCAGGCGGGCTTCGAACCCCAGACTCCCGGGTAGTAGCCATGCGCGCTTAACCATTCCGCCAAAGGGCCAAGTAGCCAAGGAGGCATGATCAATTGGAGGCATAGTGACAGGACCGCCACTGTCACGCTAACATGGCTCATCAGTGGCCTACATACTCGCAGTAATGCAGCCTGAATAAAGAGCCAAGTTAGTCCAGCATGGCGAATAAAACAATTACTGTTCTTGTTATCCATTATGTCTATTTTCATGGACGTCTTTTTTTTTTCTTTTCAAATACTTTTTAGGTAAATGTGCTGGCTGGGAACCATACATGCTTATCTCTTTAGCAGCCGCTGGGGCTTGTAGCCATTTCCTGTATGGTTGTGGAAGACATGGAAGACACTGTAGGGTTGCCAAGTTGGACGTGAGGGGATTTCAAAAATGAAATCTCAGCATTTCATCTGCCTTTTGCGATGTTACTATAGAGATTTCCATGCACACAGTATACATTGCTGAATAACTTCATGGGAAGGAGAATTCTGAGATTGCAGAACTTTTTTTTTCTTTTCTTTTTTAGGAGTTGTGCTTTCAAATTATGCTTAGGAAAGATACAAACAAACACAGCTGAATAGGGATGAACACAGCTTTGAAATTCAACCCAAGTTAGTTAGATGTCAAAATTGATGAATAAGGTTTTAAACTACAGAAAAAGGAGCAGATGGATGTAGTGTTTTGGGGTGTTTAGGAGGGAAAAAATGTAATATTTCATGGGATATTTAGAAAACGTGCTTTAATATCGAATGAAAATAAACAAAAGCAAAGGCACAAGAAAATATGTCTTTGAAGAGCTGCGGTATTTAGTTCCTCATTGAAATTACTATTAAAACACTGAAAAAATGGATGAGATTCAGCTATTTAATGACTTACTATTAATATATATTAATACGTTTGGTGGGCCGGTTAATAAGCTTAGCGGGCTGCACATGCCCCCAGGGCTGTAGTTTCACATGCCTGAGCTACACCCACACGCTCGCCCTGAAAATCATCATAAATATCATAACCTCATAACTGCTGACCAACACAGCTGGCAGATGGCGCTGCAGGTGATAAGGCTTGTTTTAATTGGCTGACAACAGGTGGACCACGCGGTTGATAAAGTAAACGCGACCAGCACAGCTGCGTCTGTCTGCGAGAAACGTTCCGTAAAACGTCCTACTTTCTTTTCTGCTTGCCTGTTAACCTTTTTTTTCCATCTGGCACATTGTCCCGTATCATCGTTCAGAATCTGTCCCGTCACTCGCGGGGCGGAGACACCGCTGCCATTCCCCTGACGCAGCTCGAGTTGCCTCACGCCCTCGACAGCCGGAGGTGACTTATGCAACCAAAGCAAGATGAGCAACACCCAAGAGGGAGAGGAAAAAAAAAAAAGAGAAAAAAAGTGAAAGCACTTTGAGGCTGAAGTGTTAATTCTACCATGTATTCAAACCAGCGGTAAATCTGTCAGGGCGTGCTTATCTTCTGACATAAAAGGGCAGTGGGTTACTTCAGGAAACAGGCGGCGTGCTGATACACGAGAGCGAATGAATCATTGATGACAGATCAAGTGTCCTTTTTTTTTTTGGTCTTTTTTTTTCGTGCATGAGTGATATGTTGCACAATATCCTGTGCCACGTTTGTAAAGCCTAAATGTGGTCAACAGCAGTTGCTGCAAGCAACTAACAGTTCGTAATTGTCATTACGAAATCACATTGTCATCAGGAAATCACATTGTATGACTTTCAAAGAATTTATTTGCATACTGGTGCAGAATATTAGGTATTTAGCACCTACAAACAAGCAAGGATTTTGGCCCTCACAGACCTGTAACTTCTTCATTAAGAATCTCTTCTATCATCCACTCGTTACCTGTATTAATGGCACCTGTTTGAACTTATTATCTGTATAAAAGACACCTGTCCACACCCTTAAACAGTCAGACTGCAACCGCTCCACCATGGCCAAGACCAAAGAGCTTTCTAAGGACACCAGTGAGAAGATTGTACACCTGCACAAGACTGGAATGAGCCAATCTGCAATAGGCAAGCAGCTTGGTGAGAAGAGATGAACTGTTGGAGCAATTATTAGATAATGTAATAAATACAAGATCACTGACAATCTCCCTCGATCTGGGGCTCCATGCAAGATCTCACCTCATGGGTATAAATTATCTTGAGAATGTTGTGACAATACAGCCTAATACTACATGGTGGGAAGTGGTCAATGACCTGAAGTGTGCTATCGTGAGATTTTGGGCAAACACCTCCTTCCATCAGGGAGCATTGAGGATGAAGAGTGGCTGAATCTTCCACCATGACAATGATCCCCAAACACACCGCCCGGGCAATGAAGGAGTGGCTACATAAAAAGCATTCCAAGGTTCTGAAATGACCTAGCCAGTCTCCGGACCTCAATCCAATGGAGAATCTATGGAGGGAGTATGTGTTGCCCAACGACAGCCCCAAAACATCTCAGCTCTTGAGAAGATCTGCATTGAAGAATGGGCCAAAATACAACCTACAGTGTGTGCAAACCTGGTGAAGACCTACAGGAAACATTTGACCTCTGTCATTGGCAACCAGGGTTACATTACAAAGTGTTGAGCTGAACTTTTGTTTGTTTGTTTTCTTTGAAAATCATACAATGTGATTTCCTGGATTTTTTTTCCCAGTCTGTCTCTTACAGTTGAAGTGTAAGTGTAAGTATGATGAACATTACAGACCTCTCACCTTTTTAAGTGGGACAGCTTGCAGAATGGGTGGCTGCCAAAAACATTTCCCCCACGGTACAATGGTGGAATATATATATATATATATAGTGAGGGAGAGAGAGAATATAGTTCATTCAAAATGATTCACGCTCAGCCCCTCTGTCAAATTTCAGAACCCAGTGTGTCTCACCAGACAAAAAGTTATAAATGCATCATTTATGGCGGACTTGTATGACTACAGACACAGCCGGGCTTCCCCAACACACATTCAAGTGCTCTCAATAATTTGACATGCAGCAACCACTCTGTCCCACCGTGACAGCACACTTCCGCTTGTACTCTCCAAGGCTTTATCTCCACTCAACACGATGTGTGTCGTGTGTGTGTGTGTGTGTGTGTGTGTGTGTGTGTGTGTGCTCACACGCTCATGCAATGCATGCTTGTGTGTGCTGCTATTGTAGTTTTGGCATATGGGGCCCGTCACAGCAAACTGCAGCCTCCTACGACTTGGGGAGAGAAAGCAACAAATGGAGAGCGCTCACATCAGTTTCACCCTCAGCAAAGTGACTCATCACATTTGGCAACTGGAACCATCAAACATCATGAGTCGTTGTGAACCTATTTATAGATCTTCAGTGGTCATCCTGGAGTGGCCTTGCAGGGTTAAATAAATATCGAGACACAGAACACAGACAAACAGCTTCTTTACCCATGTGTTCACAACCTCCTGCTAAAATAGTTTTTGTTTCGTTTTCTGTATTGTTTTTTTTTTTTTTTTTTTTAGAGAAAAACTGATTCCACATGTTGGAAGGTTGACATAAGGTGGCTGGGAGATGCATCAGTGACCTCTATGGCATCACAAGGGGCTATTTTCTCGGATAAGATCTTTATGCTACAGACTTTCTTAAAATTAGAACAAAAAAACTATTACATCTGTTTAAAAAAAGTTTTTTTAAACAGATGTATACCAGGCATGGGCAAACTATGGCCCAGTGGCCATATGTGGCCCGTTAAGCATTTCAATCCGGGCCGCCAAACTTGAAGAAATTATATTAACAGTAGGTAAGTTATAAAACATGTGTTTTCAGAGTCGTTATAGTAAAGAGCTAAATACTGTGAGGCTTCAAAGACACACAGTTTGTTGTTACGCTTTGTTCATTTTCAATTTACATTAAAGCAAGTTTTCTGCATATCCCATGTTGTGGAAAAGAGCAAAGCTACTGAGGCAGAAATGCTGAGTGAATAAGCAATTTAATGAACAGAAAATAAAAGGGATCGGAGCTCCGAGGCACAAGCAAAGTACAACCAACAGAACAGACGCAACAAGTGCAACAGCTCGAATGAATGCAAGTGCAAGTGCAAAGAGGGAAGGAGGAAGAAGGTCTCTTATACAGTGGACCGGGAGAGGATAAGATAAGGAAAGAGGAGGGGAGGATGAGAGGAGACAAAACAACGAATACATCACCCTGGCTGGCGACGAGGAGAATGTCTCGAGGAGACATACAGTGACGTCACCCTGGCTGGCGACGAGCAGAATGTCGGGTTATACAGTGAGACATAACAGGTTACACGGGATGCCAAGAATACTTATTTTCCATTACATTCCCCCCTTTTGATCCTTCTTGATCACAGGACACATAGGTGAAAACATCCACCATTGGCTTTAGCCACAAACATCATAACTTGGACTGTTACACTTCCCGTGATCGCAAAGGCAGGAATCTGTAAGGCACATGGTAATACAAACTCACAGTTGCACTAAGTAAATAGGAAAAAAAATCAGGTTGTAGTACATATTACAGCGTAGCATCATTTTCAATGCATACACAGTGTAGTTCTTCTCCCGAGAGCAATAGCTCCGAACGATGGTTGAACAGTCGAGTGCGGCATGCGTGAACAGACAAAACAATTCACATGTCCTTGAGCTCGTGCCACAGAGTTGTCGTAACGCCACCAGAGGTTGGTTGCATACGCGTGTGCAGGAGTCTTCAGGGAATGAGTGGGCATGTCAGTTGTGGCCCATCTTTTGTGTCGGTCAGCCCGTCCTGGTTGACCTACACTGAGGTTTATGTGGGGTGTAGTGTAAAGTGTGGTGTGAGATGGAAAGGCAGGTGAACCAGCAGGGTGTGCTGGAACAGGAGTGCTGGAGGCAGTGATGGTGGCGTTGCCACCTTCTCCTCGGGAACTCTCCGTGCGTTCAAAGCACCAGATTGTGAAAACGATGATCCAGCTGATGAGGGCCAGACAGACCAGCGTGCCCCGTACGCCGCAAAAGCCTGGCCGGCGGAATGGGTGCCATCTTGCTGCTTTCGTTGGAGTGAAGCGTTTTGATTCACCTTTTGTCCCGTTCGGACACTTGACGCCTTACGTCTACTAGAGCGGATGCAAGGTTGGAACAATAGGTTAGTATTGTATCTTCACACAAGGCCGTTGAGGGGAGTGCCTTTCCTCCTGTAGTCATCCCAATCTGGGGAGGAGCTGCAAACAAAACTTCAAAAAGACTGAGATTAGCGCGTGCGCGTCTCCTCATTCTCATGTACATCAGGACAATGGGAAGAGCTTTTGGCCACGGCAGGCCAGTGGCGGCACAACACTTGGCTAATTTGCTAGTGTGTTGCTAGTTTTCACGCTCCACCGCCCCACCACTGGCAGGGTGATAAGCACAATGTTTCCTGAGGTCAATGCCAAACAGTTTCCCGATTTGATTGAGTGCCTCGTTCGCGAAATGTGTCCCATTATCGCTGGAGATTTTGTTTGGAATCCCCCATCTTGGAATTATCAGCAAGGCCTTGGCCACGCCATTAGCTGATTGTGTGGCGCTGGGGAACGCTTCGACCCATTTCGACCACATATCAACCATGACCAGACAATACTTTTTCCCTGCTGACGGTGTCAATTCGAAAAAGTCCATCATGACGTGTTCAAACGGTCTGGTTGGAGCCGGGTGTGCTGCTATTGCTGCCATCTTGACTGGTCGTCCTGCATTTTGCGAGAGGCAGATTAAACACGCTTCACAATGCTTTTGTGCTACGACTGAAAACCCTCTAGTGAACCAAAATTGATTGATTAACTCCAACATCCCCCCCTTTGACACATGGTCTAACCCATGTGTCAATTTAGTGAAATGTGGGAATAAATGCTTTGGCAGACACGGGTTACCGTTTGGTCCTACCCAAATGTCAGTAACGCGGTCCCAGCGTGCGCCGGCGGAGCGCCAAGCGGCCTTCTCCTTGCTGTGGCGAGGGACTGCATCTCAGCCAGCGATGCATCAGCTTCCTCAAATGAGGCTGTCATCATTGGGGCTGACGAGGGTGCGGCCAGCCTTGCAGCACATTTGCATGCTTCAGTTAGCGCGACCAGCTCTGCCCCTTGTGCTGAGAGGTGACATGGAAGGGAGTCAGAACAGACGACCTCCGAGTCGGAGACAACTTCGTAACCAACTCTGTTGGCGCCTTTGTCGTCCCGGAACGCTGAACCATCTGCGTAGAAAACAGAATCAGCATTAGCAAGGGGTTCGTCAGTCAGGTCAGGTCGAGGGGAGCGAATTATCTCTAGCTCTGCTATGCAGTCGTGTGGCTCTCCGTCGGTGGGGAGAGGCATGAGAGATGCTCTGTTAAATGTGTTGCATCTCTTCACAGTCACATTCGGCATTTCGAGCAAACAGGTGTGATAACGCAGGTACCGTGCGGCAGAGAGATGTGACGTGCGCTGCTCTGCTAGAATCAGGGACCCGGCGTGCAGTACCAACAACGTGAGCTGCGCGTATCCCACGATGTCGCGGGATGCTGACAGGGCTTCTTCAGCGGCAGCTGTGGCGCGCAGACACTTCGGCAGGCCCGCTGCAACCGGATCGAGCTTCGCTGAAAAATAACCAACAGGTCTGAGGTCAGTGCCGTGTTTCTGCAAAAGAACAGAAGTCATGCATCCTTCTCTCTCATCAACAGCCTGAACGAACGGTTTCGTGGGGTCGGGGACGCCTAAAGTGGGAGGCGACTGCAGGGCGTTTTTCACGGCTGTGAACGCGTGTTCAGCCACTTCGGACCAGGCGAGCTGAGATGACATAGTCATGCCTGGCTTGTGAATGAGCTCCCTCATTGGCTTCTCGAGGATCGAAAAATCTGGAGCAAAATTTCTACAATACCCACAAAGGCCCAAAAAGGACATCAGCTGTTTCTTTGTGCGCGGCTTGGGAAAAGATGAGATAGCTCCGATACGCTTCTGGGAGAGCGTACGACCTTGGCCTGATAACACGTGGCCCAAAAATGTTACAGTGTTCTGGCAGTACTGCATTTTCTGTAGGCTCGCTTTATGGCCTCCGGCTGCGAGGTGTTTGAGCAGGCTGACTGAATCAGCGCGGCATTGTTCCTCTGTTGGGGCTGCGATCAATAAATCATCCACGTACTGCAGCAGCGCAGAACCTTAAAAAAAACATTGGCCAGGTCAACAACTGTGAACCACGTTGCATCAGTCGGAATTTGCGATAAAATCGTGTGCGGGTTGGGCACGTTCTGTGCCCTGACGTGGACAGCAGCGTTACCTGCTCTCAAATCTTGAACAAACCTCCAGTCATCACGTTGAGGAGGAACTCTGGCCTTTTTGACAGGGAACAAGGGCGTGCGCACTGGCGAGTCTGGGCATGGGACACCTGCTTCGAGAAGAGAATCAAAAACAGGAGTGATCCCTTCAACAGCTTCTGGTTTCAGGGGATATTGCGGCTGGTTGGGCCGAATATCACTTTTGGGTGTGATCTTCACCGGTTCGGCACCTTTGATCAGTCCCACATCGTATTTGTGAGCAGCCCACAGTGAGGAGGGAACCTCACTCAGTTCCTCGGGCAGCTGCGATGTGTCAGTGAAACATGCAAACCTTGTGTTGTGGGGCTCGCTGTCGCGTGTCTCCGTCAGGTGCAGACAGCGAAGAGCCTGTGTTTCCAGTGGAAAATCAGTCTTATGCACATTCAGGGAGAGGGAGTAAAAATTTCCCCGCTCCTTTCGGTGAAAAAAAATGCACTCTGCTCTGGTGTGAGTGAAACAGAGGCAACGCATCGTTGGGGGCCCCAAAACAACGTAGAAACAAAAAAGGCCATCATTCACGCTTGAAAAAAAACTCACTCTCAAACACATTGTTTCTTTCACGAGTTGCACTGGCTGTGCAGTGCAAATTGGGAGCTTTCATGAAGTGAGCATCACCCGGCACCTTATCTTTAGCCGCCGCTAACAATTCTTCTGAGGCCTCGAAGGGAAGCAACCACTGGTAGACATGCAAGAGAGGCTCAGGAATTTGAGCCAAGGTCGAGGTAGATAACGACCTGGCAACAATCAACCCGTCGGGGGTGGAGATGAGATTCATGCCCATGGCTAGAAGCAAATCTCTTCCCAACAAATTCATCGGACACACTTCTGACAATACGAAGCTGTGTTTAATTTGTTTTTGCGATGTGCATGTCTCGTCGCCATAGTCAATACAAGTAAGTAGAATGGTGAGAGGCTCTCTCTTCTTCGTTCCAGTTGCCCCAACACAATAAACATATCTCTTTTTTTTTTTCCTTCCCCACTGAGGAAGTTCCTCTGCACGAATGAGTGACAGTGTTGCTCCGCTATCGGCTAGGAATGTGATTTTTTTTTACCCATAATTCTAAAAGTGACCCGCAGCAGTTTCTCAAAAGCAGCTTCGTTATACAACGTGTATGTGGGAGGAGGCAGCGCGTGACGACGCTCTAAACCTGTCAATGGTGCTCAAAATTTGGTCACGTAAATCAACCTCGGACTCTGTGTCAGTGTCAATGCACGTCTCACCGTCAGGCTGAGAGCAATCAGTCGAACCTAAATCATTGTCAGAACAAAATTCAGCATCAACATGTAAATCTGTATACGTTTTGGAATAATCAACATCAGAATATGAATCAGTGTATTTGTCAGCAGGGGAAGGGAGGTTAGAGGGGACAGCAAGCATTTCTTCATTGCAAGAAGCGTGTTGCATGTGTGTGTGTGCATCACTTCCCTGCGAAAACGCTGTAGGCCGGGGGTCTGTCTCGCCGGGTCCATGCCGTGTCCCCCACTCCACCTCCTCTCCTCAGCTGCTCTGGGTTGGATTCACTTTTCCGGCCCTCGCGATCACTCTCTTGGCTGCGGTGGGCATGGTTCTGCCCGCGGTGTCTTCCTTTGTCAGGGCATTCTCTGGCCCAGTGACCCATTCGGCCGCAGATGTGGCACGCCCCCTTTTCGCCTCTGTCCCCGCTAGTCGCCCTTCGTCGGTTGTCGTTGTTCCTGTAGGGCCGTCTCGCCGTGTCACTGAGGTGCTTCATCATGGTGAGGGAGGCCTCCTGCAGAAGCCTCTCAGCGTGCACTGCATGACGTCGGACCTCTGTCAGCCGGGCATCTTCTATCCCCACGCAGCTTCTGTTAACTGCTTTGGCGATCTGGGGGAGCAGCCCTTGTCTGAAAGCAGTGATGAGGCTGGCCCGTTTGGTTGACGGCAGTCCTGATGAACGTGGCGACGCTGCGGCGTCGGTGCTGGAGTGCGCAGGGTTGTACGGTGGTAGCGTTGGATGAGGGCAGGCGGGAGGAGGGAAGACAGGCATGTCAGGGAGAGGGTCCCTCGGGCCTGTAAGAGAAGGATACAGACGATTTGGTGCATTTGAATGCTCGTGTGTGAGCGGCTCCTTTTCTCCCTCCTCCGGGGAGTGTGTGTGAGTGTGTTCACCCTCTGCCGTTATCTCTGTCACCCCTGTGCTCCAGCGCTGTGCTCAATTCCTCCAAACTCAGTGATCCCCCTGCTGGGAAACCATACTTTTCAACCCAAATTTCCAACATGTCAAGACAATCTGGACCATATTTTTTCCTCATGTCGTCCACAATTGGTCCCCCCTGGTGAACAGCAGCAGCCACTTTGCTCTGGTTCTTCCCCATCACTGTCTAGACTTATTACTCTGACTTTTCACTGTCTTCTCACAGTTTTCACAAAATTCGGAAAATCGGAAAATACACAGGCGTCCCCGTGCACCCCTTTTTCTTACTAAGGCACAAAAAGGTGGAGAAAAAACTCACCCCTCTGGTAGTTACCCACCAAAGGCTTCCGGCTCACCTGTGGAGCGGGAATTCAGTGTTGATTCAGAATCAACACCTACCTAAACAGAAACGGTTAACGCATGCGCTCCGTCCTGTCCTGGGGCCGTTCGTAGACGACAAGGAAAACAACCCACTGGTCACTGATATGTCCGAGACAAGAACAATTACTTCTCACCCGATTTCTGAATCAGCACTTCCCCTCCAGGTTCGTTTGGATGGACGTGAAGCCAATCAGATCGACTCTTAGACGCCGATCCTCTCGTCTCTGAATGCTTGGTTCGAGGTAGAGGGGGAACGAGGAGTTTCCTCCGTTCCTGGTCCGCGGCCCTCGACGTCCCAGAGTTTCACTGACGGGTCTCCAGCTATCCTGTTCGTGACGCCAAATTGTTGTGGACAAGAGCAATGCTACTGAGGCAGAAATGCTGAGTGAATAAGTAATTTAATGAACAGAAAATAAAAGGGATCGGAGCTCCGAGGCACAAGCAAAGTACAACCAACAGAACAGACGCAACAAGTGCAACAGCTCGAATGAATGCAAGTGCAAGTGCAAAGAGGGAAGGAGGACGAAGGTCTCTTATACAGTGGACCGGGAGAGGATAAGATAAGGAAAGAGGAGGGGAGGATGAGAGGAGACAAAACAACGAATACATCACCCTGGCGGGCGACGAGCAGAATGTCTCGAGAAGACATACAGTGGCCTCACCCTGGCGGGCCACGAGGAAAATGTCGGGTTATACAGTGAGATATAACAGATTACACGCGATGCCAAGAATACTTATTTTCCATTACATCCCATGATATATATTTTCACCTTTGAAGTGGGTCACAGAAATGCTATCACAGAAACACTCCATCCAGGCCCTCTGTCAAAATTTAGAACTCAGTGTGGCCCACTAGTCAAAAAGTTTGCCCACCACCCCGATGTACACTGATTATTTTTAGAAAACACTGGTCTGGTGGAGTTTGCATGACACGCGGCCTTTGAATAAAGCGGGAAATAACCAGGTCGGAAAACAGTGGCACTTTACTCTGTTTCACTCTGAAAAAAGGAACAAGTCCATTGACGGCAGACGAATGAAATGTGCATCATTGTTTACTTGCACAGCAGTTTGCACATGCAGCAGCGGTGGAGGAGAGAAAAAAAATCTCTCTGGCAGGATGTTGCAAAGCGCAGCAACTCTGGATGAAAGCTTCACTGTCAGACAAAGAAGCAGAAGAAGAAGAAAACAGAAGTTTCAAATAGTCACCAGTAAAAGAAATGATGAAGGGCCCTGAAAAAAGGGGAAGAGGAAAAGAAAATACTTGATGTGAGGCAACGTTGTGCGTACTGACGAGAGCTGCTAATGTAAAAAAA
>NW_027466145.1:172500-212500 GCF_046127955.1 Nelusetta ayraudi
CACACACACACACACACTGTGGAGGACGGACAATTACGTTGACTGCAGTTGGAGTGAGAAGGTGGGAGGGAGTGTTTTCACTGCAACCTTAGATGTGCTTTCCTGTGAGTTCTAAAATCCTCAAATCTGTACTGAGTTGTGGCTGTTAGTTGACCTTTCCAATGGTGTTGATGTTCTTATTTCCAGGAAAAAACATTGTTTTAAAACTTACACCCAAACTTTTAGGCCACTGTATGAAATCTTATTTTATTCCCATCCTCCATTTCTGTTTGTTTAACCCAAATTTTCCAATTCTTCATCTCTTCCCCTCTGCCAGAACCTTTCTGGTCCGAAGGCGTCGCAGCAGCAGGTGAGCACCGCAGAACAGAGATCAGAGCGATCGGATCAGATCAGAGCCGAGTTGAGTTCAAGTCTGGAGTTTCCACTCTTTGTTTCTGTTTCAGGGTGAAGCTCAGACAAGTCCCGTCAAGTTCACAGGTACAGTGCCATCTTTCTCCCTGTCGCTATTTTTAGAGGTAGGGCACCGGGGACAAGGAAATGGAAAGGAAGCCTGTTTTCTATTTTAGAAGTCAGACCGAAGCAATACCTGATGTTTTGGTTCTGACATGGACTTTCTGTCTACGGGCTTTTGGTTGGGGAACAGGTCAGTGAACCGCCCACTCGTGAGGGAAAAGTCCATCCTCTGCTTCCTTTTGTCTTCAGGAAGCTTAGGCTAAATATCAATAACACGATGACTGTGGTAATAAGCCAGTTTGGATGTCACAAAGAGCACTGTTACTTCCCCCACGTTAGTGACCAACCCAACCTCCCGGGCAGGTATTGACACCGCCCTCTGATACTGCCACATGGAAGGTCCGACAAAGCATCAAGTTTTAGCAGGAAGCCAAAAACCGCAACATTCTGGCAGGAGGCTGTAAACCAGTGAAAAACCCACAGGGCCTTCTATGCCTTCAAAAAGGGCCTAGACATTTTCTGGACCAAAAAATTAGGAGTATTAAATAAAAACACAATTATTATTTTAAAAATTATTTCCACAATGTGGTACACGCTTTGACCACACCAGAAAGAATTGCAGTTTTAAGTTTGTCATACTATTGATGATATCATCATTTGGCCTTGGTGATGGCTGAGGTACAGGCCCAGCTGTAGTGCTCATGGTTTTGCTACTGCTGTAAACGGTGGGCCAGTATATCATTTGGATAATTAAGTTTGTGAGTGGATTGATTTTCACCAAAAGCTGCCTGGTGCTACTTTCCTCGCGCAGAGTCCAACGAAATTCCCACCGTGTTGCCACAACCAGACAAGTTCCAGAGGCCGTTTGCCCAACTGATTGGTGAGAACCCCCTCCACCCCGCGTGTACCCATCCCTCCCACGACTTCACAGCTTAACGTTGTTGTCCGCGACTTCGCTAATAGTCTTCTCTCTTTCAACCTCCACCCTCCCAAAGGCCCCACCCCCTCGGCGGAGAGAAACCCGGTGGTGCAGTGGATCCACGAGGGCGGCGACGCCGTCCTGAACGGGATGGGCTACCACAACGGCAGCCTGCTGGTGGAGAGCGACGGCCACTACTACCTCTACTCCAAGCTGACCTTCAGTGAAGAAGAGTGCGTGCTCATCCAGCACCGGGTCATGAAGGTCACCCAGGCCTACGGCCACAACATCGAGCTGATGAAATCCAAAAGGTTGGTCAGCTGGCCCCGCCCACTCCTTCACTTCCTTCCCCGTGCCGTGTGGTTTGTTGTTGGGTTTTTTTTTTTTTCCTTCTTCTTCTGTGTTGTGTAAAAAAAAATCTCCGCCATCTCTCTCTCCCTCTCTCTCTCTCTCTCTCTCTCTCTCTCTCTCTCTCTCTCTCTCTCTCTCTCTCTCTCTCTCTCTCTCTCCTCCAGTCACCGCTGCGCAACCAACCAGCGTGAGAGGCGTCAGGGAGGGCAGGACCTGTGGAACAGCTTCCTGGCTGGGATCTTCTACCTGCACGCTGGCGACCGCATCTTTGTCCCGTTGGACGACATCAGCAAGATGAGGATGGGCACAAGCGACCGGATTGGCGCCTTCATGATCTCCCCATAGAAAGAGGGCGCTGCAGTCAGAGCCTCCGCTTTGCCCGTCGGGCTCTGCTGTTTATGCACCTAATATATGAACTAAAGCAGTGGTCCTCAACTGATGGAGTCTCAGGACCAGAGGACACGCTAGCAGCCATTTTGACTGATGCAGTCGTAAAAATTCCATCATGATCCACTGACACCAATCACTTTATAACCAACAAGAATCAGTCAATCAATTTGTTTCCATTGACCTTTAATCAACAGTCCCTCCAAAATTAACTGAATAGCAAATCCAAACTATGCCAAGCTGCTGGTTGTTAAAGTTTTTCAGAGGACTCACTGGCGAAGGATCTTCGCTATGATCTCAATACCTACAAGCATCAGCGATGTGTCAAGTAAACCATTTAAGGTGTCGAAATTAATCTACTAATGCTTTTGAGTGGGCCGCAGATTCAACCCAGCTGGCAGCATAGTTTATTAGGACAAATTGCATTTCACATGACCTGAAACCGAACCGCACAGCCACGAACGTAACATTGCACGTAACGTACATGAAATATTCCCTTTAACCGCTAACACACACACACACACACACACACACACACACATTTTCACTCACACAACATAATTCTCCTGAACATATCTCCCCATGATTCACGCCGTTTGTCGGAAAGGCACGTTACATTATGCTCATTGCCACCAAGAGGTCAGGGGTGGGAATTGCAATCTGTCGAAATGACCGGTGGCCTACATTTTTCCGTCACTGTTAAAAAAAAAAAAAAAAAAAGAAAAGCGTTGGCGGAAAATGAACAACCTGTTCAGGGCCCACATATTTATTTCCTTATCATAAAGTTGCGACCCAAATGTATTCCACAGCCGACATTCTATTGTGTCTAGTAAATAAATTATTGAAATTATTTAATTGAATTATGTGTCCTATAAAATAAATGCCCAACAGTTTCTCTATACATATATATGTTTTAAAATCATTCATTCATTCATTCATTCATTCATTTTCCATACCCGCTTAGTCCCGAGCTCAGGGTCACGGGGGTCTGCTGGAGCCTATCCCAGCTGTCTTAGGGCGAAGGCAGGGTGACACCCTGGACAAGTCGCCAGTTCATCGCAGGGCTGTTTTAAAATCCCTTTATAAAAAAAGGGAAACTGCCCACAAAACGGCTTTGCAACTCACTTTTGGGTCGTGACCCACTAGTTGAGAAACATTGGACTAAATTGTATAGAGACGGCCTAAATCATACTGAACGTACAGAAAAACCACTCGCGGCACCAAAAGTGGTGAGTTGATTTAAAAAAACAAAAAAACAAACGTATCTGATATTCAGGTGTTGTAATCCTGCTGTGTCTTTTTGTTGCTGTTGTTGTTGTTATTCTATATTTTCTATGTGTAAATAAAATTCCTTAATGAAACGAGCGCACAAGGCTTCAGTTTATCTAAATGAATTTGATAAGAGAGATAAACGAATTGCATGACTGGCAATCTTGCAAAAACAAACGTTGCCGCAGATTGAGTTATCTGTAGCCAGATATAACATTTGTGTGTGTGTGTCTGTTTGAAGAGCAGGATGTGGTGCAGTGAGGATGCAGAGACGAGATCATGGAAGGGAAAGCAACTGAGGTCGGGTTGCTGCTGACTCAGCCCTTCTCAGTCGCACTCGGAGAGGAAAGTTTCACATCGCAGTTTGTGTGTCGGATGGAAACAAGTGTTTTAGGAGCAAGCAGGGCAGTAAAGGGCGGGGGGGGTCAATGGGAAGCCAGGTAGACAGGCAGAGAGAAGCAGGTGGTAGGGGAGAGAGGAGGAGGAGGAGGAGCAGGGTGAGGAGAGCAGGACTCAGACCCTGCAAAGTAGCCCAGCACAACATTTTCTGAGCCACTTCCTGTTGTGTGTGTACGCGACAGATAAACATCTGTGCAGCTGAGCCTCATAGACATCTCCAAAGTGTTGCAGCGCGACTGCCGTTGCACACGGGGAGCGCGTCACGGCTGTTTCTGCCCTCCGCCGCCAGAACACAGGCTTGCCGAGAGAACCTGTCGCTCGACTCTTTTTCGAGTTTGTTTTGATGCCGCAGTGACTAGTTTGATTTAAGGCCCACACCTGCTACAAATCTGGAAATATTGGAGCTTCTCGTTCTCCGGCCCCACCCGCTGAGCACTATTTCAACTTGCAAAAGAAGATGAGAGCATCTTTACACTCCAGCCCCCCAGCCTCCGACACGGTGGCTGATTTATTCTAATGGAACTGAACACCAAAAAATGATTACGGCCCATAGAGCATGCAGCAGTAGTGTTACTTCCCATCATGCCTCTGTAGCCCACGTGTTGCATCAGGACGCATCAGCCAGTCAGAACGAGCCGAGACACAGCAGCATGTATGACACAGGTATACACGCTGGGAATAAACTCTCTTCTGGGGATTTTCTTTCATTTTTTTTTTAGAAATATTAAAAGTCCATGACTTAAAAATATATAATACAAAGATTTTTGATGAACCTTGTTTCAGGTCAGACACGTCATGTGAACCGTTCTACAGGCCTTTATTCTTGTATTGCTGTCGAATGAGAAACATAAAAGCTTTGGCTGCAGTACCTCGAGGACAATAGGGAAAATCGCTGTTCTGTCATATTGGCAGTCTGGTACGCAGCGATGGACAGCAGTGACATAAATTAAAGGTGCAGTCTTCCAACGCCATGAGCTGACGTCGGCGGAAGCTCTCTTCCGTTCTTTCCGCACCGGTGAGACAGAAGCTCCCACAGTGAGTTGGGTTCATCGGTAACTTCAGCAGACTGTTTGCGTTTTGTCTTTTTCCGAGTTTCACTCGTGGTGACATGTCATGCGTCTTCCCACCACAGAAAGTTCTTTTCCTCTGCGCAGCTGCAGAATGGTCACGTCGTGGCGGTGAATAGCAAATCGGTCAGTTTTGAGTGAACTGTCCCTTTAAGTTGGAAATAAAAACTGTTAAAGACGGAGGGGGGAAAAAATAGAGCAGCAGCAGCAGCTGCTGCAAAGCTTTGTTTTCACTTCTCACCGCTGGGCTATAAAAACGGAGGTGTGAGAACGATTTCCCCCCCCCCCTCTTCTCCGTCTGCACCGAGAGGAAGAGTTTGGTAGTGGGGTGAGCCGACTTCCTGGTATCGAATTGAAGTGACAACAAATAACTTTCCTGAACCCTTGAAGCTTTCTCCACACAGTTTATTTTCCGCCCGACTCGGGACCCGTAAAAAAGTCACCTTGGAACTTTTGCTTGTGTCCATGTGAAACAAATCAAAATAGCGACAATAACAAAAATGCTCAACGTTGTGCAGTTCGTCCACAGGACTTCTCGCACACATTAACACATTCAACAATTGCTTCTTTTTTTTTTACATTCTGGTCTTGGTCATGTTGAGGTTACAGGAGGATGTTCGCAATAGTAGGCGACGGCAAGCGGAGGTCAGCTGACCTCTGTCACTGTTGCCATAAAGTGGTGTCTGAAGCAGTAACAAAAACAAAAAAACGGACAACAACCCGGTCCCTGAAGTGTTTGACTTGTTCATCCAGCCATTTATAAAATGAAAAAAACAAACAAAAAAACAAACCCAACTACACACAGGAGTAGGACCCAATGTAGGCTGAGAGTATTGCACGTCCACACTAATGTAGTGATGGCTACAGAAATAGAAAATAACATATACATGTATGTATGTGTGTGTATATATATATATATATATACATATATATATATATATATATATATATATATATATATATATATATATATATATATATATATATATATATATATATATATATATACATATATAAACAAAAAACAAAAAACATATATATATATATATATATATTTAAAAGAAAAATTAGAAACACATTTATAAATATAGACATATAAATAACTTCTGTCTCATTCAATAAATATATCATTTAAAGTGTCCTATCATCTGTCCCCACCAGGAACATCCCCCAGCCGGAGGTCTCAAGCTCCAGCCTCCAGTTGTCCAGCCGGTAGTTGTCCTGCTGCCCCTCGGAGAACACAGTCATGTCGGTCTGGAGCCCTTCCGTGCCGAGCCTCTGCACCGTCCAGCACTGCTTGCTCACCAGCGCCGTGTCTGCCTTGTCCGGAAGCCGGAGCTCGCAGCTCATCTTGCCGCCCACGTCCAGCCGCAGGAGGCCCGCCGGGCACTTGTGCACGCAGGTGAGGTTGACTTTGACGAACACGAAGTAGTTGCCCTCGCGTTGCGGCGTCAGCGAGCTGTGGTCCTCGTTGAAGCGGAAGTCGTCTCCCACCGAGCAGCTCTCGTCGCGCAACCTCTCGGCGAAGAGCATGGTGCAATTCTGCAAACGGCCTGCAGGAGGAGACACACGTGCTGTTTTAGTTGATGTTTTACAGTGTCTTTTGGACGGTGTAAAAACGTCTTTTTAAACGTCCCCCTCAACTCCCCCACCCACACACCCGCTCCCCATTTCTTTTTTTTTTCTCGGAAGAATCATCACTAAGATCTTATTAGCGTTGCCTGGCAGTGGGCAGTGACCAGTGACACGGGGAGCCGGGAAACCAGCCTCCTCGTCTGCAGCCCACTTGTGTGGGAAACAACTTGATAACTGACCCACTTTTTCTTAATTTATTTATTTTTTTGTATATAGCTTCGTCCTATTCTCATTCATTGCAACCGGCCTCTCCCACAATTTCTATATCAAATGGGTTATTATTATTATTATTTTTTTTTTTCAGATGAAAAGTGTACTTACTTTCGGTGGCTTGCAAATACGCAAAGTTGTGCCTCTGTTGTGAGAGAGAGGAGAGAGAGAAAATTGTTAAGACGTGCAGAGGATGTGGATAAAACTACTCAAGAAGAAGAAATAAGTTTTTCTATAATTCACACACGCGTATGAAAGACGTACCTTGCAGCTGGGCAATTCTCCTGTAATCTCCGAATTCGAAGTAGGTGGTGGTAATCGCTCCATCACGACCACGGCAGCCACCGCGGCCACCGACACGAACAAGAAGATGACGGAGGTGACGAGAAAAGCGTCCAGACAGCATCTGCTCCGGCCGCCGATCTGCTGGAGCGACTCGACGTCTTTCTCTGCAGCGAGCTGTCCCATCATCGGGCTGCGGACTGAGTCGGTTTCCAGCTTTGTCTTGTTGTTGTTGTTGTTGTTGTTGTCCTTCTTCTTCTTCTTCTTCTTCTTCTTCTTCTTCTTCTTCTTCTTCTTCTTCTTCTTCTTCTTCTTCTTCTTCTTCTTCTATCAAACGTAAAGTTTGATTTAGCAGCTTAAAGTTCTGCGCCGCGGATGCAAGTGGCGAGCAGGTCCAGCTCTACAATCTCAAACAGATCCCGACACGAGCGGTGAACTCTCCGCTTCAGTAGCCCCTCCGACTGCGAGCCTCTTCTTATAGCCTCCAGCCGCGCGTACCGGCTGCTTTCACAGCGCTTTGGAAAAACGCGGAAGTCATGGGTTTCCCTGCTCGCCTCCTCACACGCGCTCACCCTTTTTTTTTTTTTTTTTTTTTTTTTTTTTTTGCCGTGCGCGCGACACGACGGGACGATTTTCCGTAACTCCCGCTGTTGCGTAATGAGACTAGCGGAGCCGACGGAAAATGAAAGGAACCCCGTGCGCCTGGGCGACACGCATTGAAGCTCTCAGACTGCTATGAATAATAATAATAATAATAATAATAATAATAATAATAATAATAATAATAATAAATAAATAAAAAATAAAATAAAATAAAATAAAATAAATTAAAAAATTAAAAAATTAAAAAAATAAAATAAAATAAAATCTAATAATAATAATAATAATAATAATAATAATAATAATAATAATAATAATACATTTTACATTTCATCATCAACTTTTGTCAAAGGTGTGTTTGCCTGTGTGCCTACGCACTGGAAAGCGTGGGACACGAGATGGTAGAGGGAGCGTTTCAACACGCAGGAATGCGGGTTTCATCATCAGCATTTTTTTTTAAATAAGCCGTTGGGTTTCCTTCAGGTATTTATACCGCCGGGCACGCGAGCACGTGGGCAGTCGCTGTCAAATCACACTACTCCAGGTGACGCAATCATTAATGGTTTAAAGAAATCCCCCCCCTTATCTGTGTGTTGTGTGTGTGTGTGTGTGTGTGTGTGTGTGTGTGTGTGTGTGTGTGTGTCTTTTTCAAAATTTCTTGCAGCGCAGTAATGTTTCCAGACAGATTTTAGAGGATCTCTCGTTTTCTTATTATTTCATTTTTCACTAAGTCATGGGAATTATACACCAGTTCATTGTTTGATAAGAGAAATTAAGATTCACAGGTTCCTGGAAGTGCGTTGCCTTCCTGATGAGATAATGGTTGTGCAATTGAACCAACTCTGGCTGTACAAATCAGTGTTTGTAACTGCAGACAATGAGCTAAAAATAGCGACGTGAGTGATGAGTCAGTGCTGATATTGATAGAATTTAGTCATCAAATTTAATAACATAACGAATTTAATCTGGTCAAATTTGCATACAAAACAAAACATAACCCAAATAACTTAGACTGGATTTAAATGTAAAAAAAAAAAAAAAGTGTCCAGGTTTTTTTCAGCTGTTTTAGGATGAATGATGCGATGCTAAAGCACAATATCAATGGTCGTATCAACAGAAAAAAACTAAAACTTAATAGCAGTGAGTTCATAAAATCTCTTTGCTAAGATCAGGTTAGCTTAGCTGAACTGATATAAGAATATACTGAGCAGCAAAAGGGTAAATTCAGTACAGGAGTGCAAGAGAGCAAGAGTCTTGAAGAAAGAAAGACATTTTTATTCATTTGTTTTGTGGTTACTGTTTTACACACTGACCGAATGAGCTAAGAGTTGTGGAATTTAACACATACAGTCTCTTTCTCAATGTGTTGTGGGCCTCCTCGTGTCCCACTCTCCAATGCAGTAGTCCTTTTAGCAAATCAGTTCTTAAGAAATTATTCCGAAATCTGTGCCCTGTATGTACCTTGTTTGAATGGTTTGTGTATGATTTCTACTTGAATCATTTCTGTATATTTCTGTATTCTTCCCAGAGCCCAGGCAGAATAGTCTTCACTTTGGTGGAGACTGGGGATTCTGTCTTAGAAATAAACAAATGAGTAACCGAACTTTTGATCACCAATTGGTGAGTACAATTTAAACTGGAAGCAAAGTACAGAGAGGAATGGAATTATATAAAAGTTCTTGCTGAGAAAAAAAATGAACTGTGAGCAGAAGTAGCGTCATGTTAAAATAACTGGGTCGATAAACACTCCATGCATACATATGTCTCACTGGCCAGGTATATTAAAAAAAAGCTGTGTCAGAAAGACGGTTTGACAAGACAAGACATCATCGGCATAGCAAATAATTTAGCCTGGCGTGCAAGACAGGAAAAATGCAAGACTTGTGCTAAGCAGGTGAGAGAATAATACATTTGGAATTATTTTTGCTGAAACGTATGAGTGGTCAAAGTCCTCCATCCTGTAAGAAAACTGCACCGCAAAGGGAGTTCCTTATACTGTCAGCTGACCATCCGTACAAACCCCACAGTGCCATCATTCTCAAAAGCCTGGTCAAAACAGTCTAATGGTGGGAATGACATAACTTTCGATAGCAGAGATGCTGAGGGAAATTACGTGTCTTTTATTTATTTATTTTTTTAAAAGAGGGAAGTGTCTACACCGCTTGTTCAGCAGCAAGAGGGTGAAGCAGAGATGAGAAGTGCAGCGGAGAGAATTGTTAAGTCAGCTACAATTCTGTTGTGCAGCTAAATGCTGGACAGTTGGCGCCACATTCGCACATCAATGTGCTGTGAACATGAGCCTGAGCCAAGACGGCCAACGCTGGTGACCTCATTGACCGTCAACTGTGTTTGTTTTTCTTCTGAAGTCACATCTGATCAAACTTGCATCTAAGATTTCAGGTCTTAATTCATGACAACCGATCTTTAAAAGTTTGTATCTGAATCATTCCCCTGAGTCCATCAGCCCGTTGAAAACAACAATACTCTGGAGGTGGCTGCTGCTATGCCGGCCCGTCTGTCCATTGCATCCAAAGCTAACCATTCACAGTTGAAACCAACCGGATGAGCCAGTTAGCAACAGTTAGCAACATCTGAGAGCATCCAATTGGTGCCATTGTTAACTACATATAGAACCCTCTTCCATATTTATTTAGCTGGAACCAGTCACCTCTCTCTTTTGTCTCTGCTGCTTCTCTATGGTCTATCGGTGGGAAATCGCGTCCATGTGGCTGAACAAACAAACAAACAAACAAACATTTTTTCCATTTGTTCCACTCCTGCTGTTGCGGTCCTTGATGCTTTGGCAGTTTTTTGTTTATTTTTAACTTCTCCCGACACTGTTTTGTTGCTGCGTCCAGCTCTCTTTGAACTTTGTCTTCAGCCCAAAAACGCACAAAATAAGTCTGCACCTCTTTGTTCTTCCATGGCACCATTTCATGAGAAAATGTAAAATTCTACAAGCAGGGCATTTAAAAATGGTGGTTTTGGTTTTTGTGATGGAATCACTCTCGTGTTTCGTCAAACCCTCACCCAGTTGACATCATTTGAGTACCAATCGGTATCTGTTGGTCATGGTTAGTAGCGGTTATACCTGAGCCAAGTTGGTAGGTGTTGGTGGAACCACGCCTTACATGTCAGTCGCCTGAGGACAGCCGGGAGGATGAGCTCGATTTGAGATTTAGCATGAGCAATAAAACTGTTGTGCAAGGTTATGCAACAGTAGCTTCCTGCTTCTCTCACAAGTTAAAGAAGAGGAGAAGGAAAACGTATTACCCATTGGAAGAGTACAGAATAGCAGAATAATAGCAGCGCATTTTGAGTGGACCTCCAGTTTCAGTGTTTACCAAATGGCTTTCTCCTCAGCGGACGCAAAAATGAAACCCCTACGATTTTGATATCGAGTTACTTAATCAGTGTTGTTTGATATTAAAAGAGCAACATTAGAGGAGGATACAGTGCTAGAAAAGATGAGGGAGTGGGGGTTAAGGTGGTGAGAAGAATGCCACAGAAATTAAAATGGTTATCGTAACCAAATATGCGTTTCTCTGTGTGGAGAAGACACAGGAAGGGGGAAAAAGGAAGTTGAAATGAAACCCTCAAAAAAAAGAGAGAAATTTGGTGTCATGAGTCGGAGACGGTCATGTGGTCCCCCAGGACCAAAAGCCCAGGGTTACTGTTTATGGTTCTTTTTCAAAAATGAAAATAGCTCAAACGTGAAAACACTTAAACACACGTGACATTTGTTTTGCGCTTTTGCCCTATCGTAAGTTGACTTTGACTGTTGCCCGGAGAAACACACATCAACGTTCTCCGAGGCCCTTTCCACGCCCCACATTTCATCACAGGAAGTGACAGGCAGGCAGCATTACTCAGCCGGTGGGGTAAATATTTCATCTGTTGTGGGATTGTCAGCGCCGGGCCAAAGTGTCTGTGGTCATATAAAAAAAAAAAAAAATGCACGCACAGCAAAACGTCTCATCTTGAACAGCTCACCAGGGGCTCTAGGTCCTAGTCCCTGTATTTTCTAGTATGTCTATGAAGTTGTACTATTGGGTCTTAATTTCGATTGTCCACTGTGGGTTTTTTATGGTTTGGATTTTTTTTTAAGATGCTATTTTTCAGGGAAAAAACATATAGTTTTTTTTTGTTTTATTTTTCAATTAGCTGGGCTTTTTCCTCAGTTGAAGGGAAGTTACTGTCTCTGTTTTCACTTCATATCGAGAACATTTCCAGTCAACTCCCACTCTTTCTCTCTGAACGTCTGTCTCTACCTCTCCACCAGCACCTCACGCCGCAGGCAAAACCCGTGCTGCCCTCTCCTGGAAAAAGCCTGTCTCTTCCAATTTTTTTTTTTTTTTTTTGTCACATTCGCAATTTTACGACCACAACAACAGCAAACACGAGACTCCCTTAAAATGTTTTTGATGGATCAAATAGAAACTTCAAGTAATACTTTTACTCACACGCCTGGTTTTACATATAAACATAAAACAAAAAGTATGGACATCTGTGTTTGGTAGATTATTTCCTTGTTGTGCTTCTTGGAAATACATCTTATATCGTTGGAAAGCCAGTTTATTCCCCTTTTAAATTGTACCTTACGCTTGTAAGGAACACGCATTTGTGGGGTGAGCAGCAGAGCTCAGTATCTGGGTTGCACCCGTGAAAAATGCGACAAATCTTCTGCTTTGCCATTGACAAATTTCCTTACTTTTTGTGTTATATTTATATTGTAGAAAACTAGCAATAAGCAATAACAGGGCCAGGAGCAATCTGTTCCTCCGGTCCACCATCCATTTTCTTACCGGTGCTTTTCCTGCGATGAGGACCACTGGGTCTTCTTCCAGCGGTCTTATTTAGGGTGACGGTAGAGTTACACCCTGAAGAAGATGCCAATTTGCAACAGAGACAAAAGAATTAGAAAAAACAAAACATCACTACCTTGCATGTACCAGGTTGGCCACGTGTGCGGGAACTATTTTTTTTTTTTTTTATTAGTTTGGACTTAAATGTCACCCTCTGACGCACAGGCCTCGTCAATAGACGTGAGAGAATTAACGCCCCTCCCCCCCTTTTTTTCTGACCAAATTAACTTTTTGGAAGAAGACCACCAATCAATAAAATGTTGTGGCGAGTGCACGACTGAACCGCTCAAGCGCCGATTTACTTTTGACGCGTCAAGGTGACGTCATCGTTTAACGGGAGAAAGTATTCGTCGGAAAATGCCCGAATACGGCGGCCGCCGGGCCCTAACGTAAACCGAATACACTTTCACTCATGGTTCAAACCCAGGCGACGAACAAAGCATGACGTGCAACACCAACAGAACATTAACCATGCACAAACACACTCACAAACACTCGCACACTAACCACTATCATTCTTCGAAATGCCATCAAATGAAAATGCAAAAGCATTTTAATTGCCTTGCTGTTGACAAACAGCAAGGCAATGAGTCCAGAGTGTGTTGCCATTTACTTCCACCTCATCCATGAAATGTTACCCACTGAGAATGTATTGCTGCTTTGAAGACAATCCCGTTGACCACTTTTACTATGCACGGTATTTGTGCCTCTAGCCTCATAATATATAATTTATTGTTTTTATTATTATGTGTGAAGAAATACCTCTCCTCCAGCCTGACGCACAGCACATTCAGCAAAAGCTCGTCCCCCCTCGTTAAATTCACAGCGATTCACCGCGGAGCCACAGCGGAGCCACAAGCACGCCCGTCCCACAGCTGCGAGTTTCGCAAGCGCTGATAAGTTGGAGGTGCGTAAACTCAGGGCATGTGATGAAATAGAGAGAGTGAGAGAGGGAGTGAGGCAGAGAGAAAGTGTGTGTGTGTGTGTGTGTGTGTGTGTGTGTGTGTGTGTGTGTGTGTGTGTGTGACAGCGCAGGGACAAGTGCGCGCTGGATAAATCCCGTGGGAACCTGCGGGAACAGATCACTTCCTCCGCCAAGTTCAAGCCATGTTGGACAGAAGAACCGGCGGAGCGCAGGGCCTCGCCTGCGTGTCCGTCCCCTGCGCGGAGCTCCAGCTCAGCGTGGCCGACAGCAAGAGCCGCCTGGCCGCGACAGACGGGATGGGGATGGAGAGCAGCGCCGGACACAAGCTGACCGACACGACCGGGGCGGCGCTGTCCAAGAGGAGGTTGCTGGTCGGCCTGGACCTGCTGTGTCTCCTCCTCGGTGAGTCTCTTGTTTTTTCTTTCTTTTTCTTTTCTTTTAAAGTTTGACTTTTAAAGTTAAGCTTTTTTCCCCCGTGTGTGTGTGTGTGTGTGTGTGTGTGTGTGTGTGTGTGTGTGACATCTTTGCGTTACAATTAGCTTACTTCTTGGGCCAAATAAGTGTGTGAGAGCAATAAGTCGATTCACGGCACACACACACACACACACACACACACACACACACACAACAAAAACAAAAAAAACAAAACATATATATATATATATATATATATATATATATATATATATATATATATATATATTTATATGTATATATATATATATATATATATATATATATATATATATATATATATATATATATATATATATATATATATATATATATATATATAGACGATCGGTGGCATGTGTTATCAAATAACACATTAACCCTTTAGGCCCCATGGTCGCAAAATTGCGACAAGCGTCATTACACCAGGAGATGGCAGACACCTGTGGCTTCAATCTGAGCAGCATTTGTGGAGGTGTTTATATTCAGATTTCGGAGTATAAAGAGAGAGAAAGCCCGCCTCAGTCGAGGAGACGGGGAAGTGGTTGTAGTGGGAGCAGAGAGAGAAAGACAGCGAATTTTGCCGAGAATACATTGCCGAAAGCTTTGTTCGTCGACGAAGTACTTCGTCAAGTAATGTCTGACTCAGATAACGAAGAGGAATATTCGCACTCTGACGATGATGTTCAGTCGTCCCGTGAGAGCGAGTCTGCCGGTGCGTGTCTAGTTACGCAGTGGCAGCGAGTCCATGCGCCAGGACAGTCACCAAGCATGAGGTGTAGTGGGAGTAATCGGCGAATGAGGACGAGGGGACGTGGTGGTGGGGGAAGCAGGGGTGCTCAAAACACCGCTAACGGTGACGGAGGGCGCGGTGAGTTAGTGATCACCGTGGTAAAAGCTGTGGGAGGAAACGCCCAGCCAGTGCCGGTGGAGGCAGCAGGGATGTTCGCGGTCACCCTGTAAATTACAGTGATGATGGCTGGGTCTGTTTGAGATATGTGGAAAATTAGCAAAAGTGGATCAAACATTTTGATGAGCCTTTGGGGTATGGCGGAGACAGCGATCTGACATACAGACCCCTGACATCTGACATAATACACAAACAAACAAAACAAAAAGTTCGGGTTTACTGATGATTTTTCTCAATTACAGTATGGCTTTATCTCCAACCAATGTCAAGTCACAGCCGTTTGAAATCTTGATATTGAAATTGAATATTTTCTTGAAAAAATTTATGGCGCTTAAAGGGTGAACATCTAAGACCGTAAGGAAACTTTGGTCACCAAGCACTTTGGCCTTTATCCTGCTTGGATGTGGAAGAGACAAAGAAAGAAAGTTTGTAGAATTAGCATCCCTCGCATGCGTCTCTTGCTCTTTCTTTCTCTCTCTCCCTCCCTACCGCTCACTCTCTCCCCATGTGCGCGCGCGCCACCGAGCGCCGTGCCAACTGGCTCGCGCATTGCCAAGGGAATTGTACAGTTTCCATGACAACGCCTGGTTCTCAGGGTAGAGCGGGACGAGTGGGAATTCTATTTCGTATAAATAAATAAATGAATGGCCGTGTGTGTGTGTGTGTGTGTGTGTGTGTGTGTGTGTGTGTGTGAGAGAGAGAGATTTTTGAATCCCCCCCCACCCCCCACGGCCCTTAAATGCGACAGGAGGTAGTTTATGTAATGTGTGATTGGAATGGGAGACCAGAGCAGGAGCAGCTGAAACAGGCAGAGTGACGAAAGTAACAAGAGAAAGATCTGTGTGTGCGTGTGTGTGTGTGTGTGTGTGTGTGTGTGTGTGTGTGTGTGTGTGTGTGTGTGTGTGTGTTTGTGTGTTTAAACTGGAGTTGCAGACGCACGGAGACAGTGTGAGGCTGCTCCTGGCTCTGGTCTGCCTGCAGCATTCGCCCTTTGTTTTTCAGTGAGTTGAGCTGAAGTCACAAACAACCCTTTTTTCTCCCTGTTAATCAACAGAATACACACACGCACAAACACACAAACACACACACACACACACACACACACACACACAGACACACACAGACACACACACACACACACTGGACCCCTGTTATTTCCAGACCTTTGCATTCCTAATGGTCGTCCAGTGAGTCGGGGTCTCCAGAGGAAAAGTCAGGGTTCCACCCATGTTTTTTCCCGGCAAAGCTGTTTTCTCGCTCCGACTTACTAATTTTCCCCTGCCAGATTTATTCAAGCCTCCACTTTCTGTGGCGTCAGTGTTGTGTCATTTACATTCTCATCCCATCCATCACATCTGCCGTGACGTAGATACACTTGACACGTAAACCTCGTCAGCTCTGCGGTTTGATCTTGCACGCTAGTTGTGACGTAAAAAACGACAAACCTTTTGTCTCCAAATTTCAGAGACGATCACTCGGAATTTTGGTCGAGACATTTAGCAACAAGTTCAGGCCCTGTCTCGACGCAGGGCCTCTTTACCAGGTGTGCTCCTCCAAATGGTCCAATGGGTCCAAAAGAAATTTGAAATTTTCAAAGAAGACAAGCGTGTTTTAGTTTTTGTCCTTGCTTTAACTGCACGTCATCCAGAAGTCCGCTGGGTCGACAGTTCAGGTTCCTAATGGTTCCACAGTTCTCTCTCTCTGAAATATTGTCTTCCCTCCCGGTGCAGCTTCCATCCCTTTCTTCGCCTGTGAGCTGAAGGCCATCAGTCCCTACCGGAGGGGCTTCATGTGTGGGGACCCCAGCATCACGTACCCCTACCTGCCTCGGGAGGCCATATCTGACGAGCTCCTCATCGCCGGTGGGATCATCATCACCGGCCTCACGGTCAGCAGCCCCTCTCCTCTGATTGCTTCCTATCAGGGGAGTTTCGGGGCGACTAACGCACCTCACTTCCTGTTTGGCCCTCAGATCGCCCTCGGGGAGTGCTACCGTGTCCGCTTCAGAGGGGTCAGCTCCAAGGCCTTTGTCAGGAACTGCTATGTGTCCTGCCTCTACAAGGAGCTGGGGTGCTTCCTGTTTGGCTGTTGCGTTGGCCAATCGCTGACCAACGTGGCCAAACTGAGCGTTGGCCGCTTACGGCCGCACTTCCTGTCCGTGTGCGGCGTCTCATACGCGTCGCTCAACTGCACGCCGGGGACCTACGTCGCCGCCGTCAACTGTCGCCAGCGGGATCATCGGCTCGAGGAGGAGGCCAGGTGTGTGTATGTGTGTGCGTGTCACAATTGTGGCATCTGCTCCTCTTTGTCTCTGCTTTTTTGAAAACTTCTCCAATTTTGTTTTTTAGGAAGTCTTTTTTCTCTGGCCATGCTTCTTTTGCGATGTACACAATGCTCTATTTAGCAGTGAGTATTTTCTTTATTCATCTATCTGCTTGCTTGCCAGCTAGCTAGCTAGCTATAGCTACAAATATGGTCACATCCCAACATTTAACAGTATAGCAATATGAACTCAGCTTATAGACTTAATATTTTCAGCAAAGTGTAAGAGAAGAAGTATGTAGAAAAGTGGCTTGTTTTCTGCTACAATGTAGTTTCAAGCTGAAGTTAGCAAGCACGCACGCATACTCCTGGCTCTGGCAGCTGCCATTAACGTACTGCAATGTGTCAGGTTTGTGTGAGATAAATTTGTTTGTTGTTATTGTCTCTGTGCAATTTGCCATAAGAAAAATAGTACCTGTTGAAGATTTACGGTAAGTATAAAACTGATATTTATAAGATCTATCTATCTATCTATCTATCTATCTATCACAGTTCCTGCTGCTCCCAAAAGTTTTATTCAATAACATATTTTTCCAAAAAAGTGGAGAGCATTTGAATAAATCAGGGAGCCAGCAACGTCGGTGCAGTGAGCAGCAGAAAGTGAGGGGTAGAAAAAGGAGAGGTGCTCAGAGGAGGAGAAGGGACAAACAGAGACAGCTTTGTTCAGTTGTGGGAGGAGTGTGACCTCGCCTCGCTGCCCTGCTCTATTGTGCACAAAATGTGTGCGTGTGTGTGTGTGTGTGTGTGTGTGTGTGTGTGTGTGTGTGTGTGTGTGTGTGTGTGTGTGTGTGTGTGTGTGCGTGCGTGTGCAAGTGTGTGTATGCCCCTGCTTTTATCACCGCAGTCACTGTGTGTGCCATGCCGGTACCCAAGTGGAAATGCAACATGTTTATTTATTTATTTGAAGAGGACATTGCACATTAATTTACATTCCTGTCAGCCGGCAGACAGTGACACTAAATAGGAGACAGTCGATACAGTACTACCGAAAAAATAACAACAACAGTAAGACAGTAATACACAACAAAAAACCATTATGTATTATGCCGTTAATACATTCGAAATTGGGCAAGCTGAAACTGTCTGGGATGGATAATAGAGACAGAGGTGCAGCAATGCAAAGACCAGAGCAGGGTTTCTTGTTGGAGTTGTGCTAAGATGAAATGAGAAACACAACAAAACCTCTTTGGTTTTACAGTATAATAAAGTGCTACAGTGCTCATGGAAGTATTGTAGTGCTCGTAGAAGATCAGAGGTGAGTAAATGGAATGGAGGTGCAACAATGCAAAGACCAGATCACGATTTCTTGTTGGGAGTTGTGCTAAAATGGAGTCGAGAAAAGGTAGTGTATTTGTAAATGGCTCTACTGCTGTTTTCACAGACACAAACTTTCCTCTACTCAAGACAAACTTCCAAAAATATTCTGCACCAAAATACCTTGAACACACCAAGCCTCCGCTCAAAAGTCCCATCACTCCCTTAGCTTGTACATTCTCATGAAAGATGTTCTTTTTAGGGTGGGAAACTGCAGAGTTCAAATCCTAGGCTAAGCAGATTATTGTCAGACAACCTTGGTAAAGTGATTTTTGTTCAAAATGGTGCTTTTCAAGTGATCTACTGCTGACACCAGTGCATTTATCTTGATTATTGCTGGTCAGATGGCCCCTAACAGGTTCCTTAGGAGCCCTTGAGGTGTCCCCACAGCAGGTAGTTGATTGATGACCTGTCACATGATGACTGAATTCCAGTCCAATCTCGTCGGAGAAGCGAAGGTCCTTGGATGAATTGACTTTTGTTTTGTGCAAGATAAAGAAATTCAGGAACTTCTGTTCAGCAACGTTTTCTTTTTCTTTTTTTCTGTTTTTTCCCCCCAGTTTTACCTGCAGGCGCGGTTGACATGGCGGGGGGCTCGGCTACTGAGGCCGGCGCTGCAGTTCTTCCTGGTTCTGCTGGCCGTCTACACCGGGTTGACCCGCATTTCGGACTACAGGCATCATCCGTCCGACGTGCTGGCGGGCTACGTCCAAGGGGCCCTGACTGCCTACTGGGTGGTGAGTCGGCTCACCATCACCGCCGTAAAACGGCAGAACCTGCTGCTTAATCAGATCACATCTTTGACCGTGCTCCTCCTTCCCCTCCTCCACTACCAGGCCTTCCACATTTCCTCCATGTTTAGAAGCCAGAGGTCGGACGAGTCGTTCAAGGACGCCCTGGACCGAACCCTGCCGCCCCACCAGACTGTCTGCTAGACCTGCACCTGTTTCCTCCCCCCCTTAGTCACTCTTGGGGGGGGATGCAAAGAAGAATGTGAGCCCATTTCCTGTGATGTCCAACCACATACCTCAGTGTCCAGCGAGTGAGAAGAAGAAGCGGCGAAAGAGCTCTTCACTGGAAAACCACGAGAACGGGAGGACGGCAGAGGGATGGAGGAGGGCTGGAAGAGTCGCTCGAGTCGCTTCATGCGAGACACTGAGACCACGGCTGCCCTCCAGACACCACCTGCAAACTAAACACACACACACAGACTCGCAACTTGAAGGATAAAAGCACCACTCCATCTCCTCGTTAGCAATAACCGATGACCACTTGTAACGTTTCGGCACAACAGTTGAAAACGTCCCTCGAGCACTTCGGATCCGGTAAAAGAGCGCAGAGAAAAGATATTTTGTGGAGGCGACAAGGGAAAAACTTAGGAAGGTGATGAGAAAGGTGGGGGCAAACATTGTCTGCCTGTCACATTCAAGCTCAGTCAGGGTCGGTGCAGCTAGCCTTTAGCCCGTGTTTTAACTCATTGAAATTAGTCGGGAAAGAAGTGAAAGAAATGACCCGGAAGAAGAAAGAAAAAGTCCTCATTTACCTTCTTTGTTCGTCCTTTAACGCAGTAATGCAGTCCAGCTCTGATAAAACCCACGAGCAGACTCGCTGTGGTTGCCTTGATTTCTTCTTCTGTGGTTTATAAGGGCAGGAAGAGAACGGTTGTGTCTCACTTTCATGGCAACCTAGAAGGAACATAACCTGGCGTTGAGTCTCCGTGGAGGTTGGCAAGATGGAAGAGCAGACCTCAGAGTCCAATACTGAGTGATTCAGTTGCTGTGCACGGTTAGCGTCAGGCGTGTGTGCATGTGTCTCGTGTGTATCGTAGCTGTTATTGTTAGTTTGTTTGTCTGTTTGTTTGCTTGTTGGATCCAGTGAATGTAAGTTGTGTTTAAGGAAGCACAAGTAGCGAAGAAGCAACTCATGTGTTGAAGCTTTTACATGATGGTAGGATGAGTCTGTCCTGTTATACAAGTAGTCCTTTAACAGTAGCACGGTGCATTAATGTGACTGGCAATGTTTACACAATATGAATAATCCTCTTTTTTTTTTTAAATTATGGAGGCACTTATTTTTTATTTTTTATCACGCTAACATGTGTCAATAGACTACTTGGATGTCCAAGAGCACAGAAGGTATACAAATACATTTGTTTTTATTTAAAATAAATAAATAAATAAATAAATAAATAAATAAATTGTTTCTTCATTTTCTTTTTGGTCTTATCTCAGATTGAACAAATAATTCTGGATAATGCTCTTCATCAATTTCGATCAAAGGCCAAATATTTGAAAAAACAAAACAAAAACAGGAGTGCCATCCTTTGGTGATGACAATGTATAAAGCTGTTCCCCAGCCTTATATTTTTGCAAAATTAGGAGATATTCCTTTTTTTTTTTTTTTTAAATATATATATATTTGCTGATGAAGTCCCCTACAGTGTTGTTGGTTGTCAGGCACAAATCAATGTAAAAGATGTAACAACACGGTAAGCTAACGCTAACATTAGCCTCTGAACCTCAGCGACAACCTGGAACGCTGACTACTCGTAACAAGGGTAATAGAGAACATAGAGCTGTCACACAATTCCTCACCTATGCACGCACAAACACACACGAACACACACACACACACACACACACACACACACACACACACATTAAAAAAAAGGACGACGCAATGTTTATTTCACGTTTACTTCAACTCCAATAGCAATACAAGACAATCTGAACACTGGAGGTCGATATGTACAAGAAGGGTCTCGGAGGCGGGAGGGGGTTCGGCTGAAAAGTTCTGAGGTTCTTAAATGATTCTCCGGCTCTGGAGTCAAGAGTTCTGTCGCTATGAGTTCCATCGCCAACAGTCAGTGGCAGGTACTGTACAGGGAGGGGAGTTGGGGGCGGGGCGGGGCTGACGGCAGGTGGGGTGGGGGGTAGTGGTGGGCGGAGTTTTGGTCTTGTGAAAATGGGATTGGTCAAAGAGTTCAAAATCAGTCGCGAGGGGGACGAATGTAAGAGGGCCCCTCCGCCCCCTCAGTAGATATTGATAAAATGCTTCACTGTGATACATTAATTATACAAGAATGTTTATTTACAGGCGCACACTCTTCACTCTGTCTCTACCATACATACACATTCTTATCCCCCCGCCCCCACACGCGCACACACACTCTTCAAGCTACACACACACTTGCGCGCACAGTCGCATACGCCAGCTCTTTTCTCCTACATTTTTGTAGCCCCAGTAAAAGCCACTATAAAATCATGCACATGTTCTTTGAAAGTTTTTTTTTTTGGCAACACACAAGTGCTTCTTTGACACACTGTTTTGCTCGCTACGGGGGAGATATAGGAGGGGAAAAAAAGAAAAACAAAGCCACATTCGTGGAAACTCAAGACGATGAGCAACCCAGGCGAAGCACCGACGAGATGGGAAGAAACGTCAGGGAGGGCTAAGAAGGGGAGTAAGAGGAGGAGGGGGAGGAGGAGGAGCGAAGGCAAGAGATGGATCACAGTCGTAGAAAAGTAACAAAAACATGGGAAGGGGTGGGGAGGGTGGAGGAGGGTGGGGGAGTCTCGTGGTGATCGGGAGATAGAAGCAGGGAGGAGCCTTTGCCATCGTTTTACCAAAACATCCTCTGTTGATAGTTCACCCGAAATTTAACAGTTTGTTCCGATTACTCCTGCTGGAAGCTTCGGCGACTTTGATTCTTTTTAGAGCTCGTATAACCATTCCTGAGTTTCACAGTAGGGAGGAGGGCGTTCCACCCAGTGCCACCACAATGGAAGAAAGCCCGCCCATGCCAACCATGTCCTTCAATGGTGGCAAGTTCCAGCGGCGTGCTAGCTAACTGCACACATTACTAAGAGTTACACCCGAGAGGCTACAGCGGATACATTGTCTACAAACACAACGCTGATGCCACTGGAGTGTGTGTGTGTGTGTATGGGGGGGTGTCCACAGCAGCAGCATGGAAGCATGTTGTGTTAATCTTCTGTGTGTGTTTTTTTAAGCGTTGGTGTACACCACCAGCGACTCGTCCTACTGTGAAACTCCGGAGCTGTCACGTGCTTTAAGAAAAATCGCCAGCAGAGGCTCCACTGGATCTAAACGGGTGACCTTTCAAAGTTTTGGTGAATTATCCCTTTAACACTCTCATCATCATCATCATCATCATCATCATCATCATCATCATCCTTAACGTTATGACCTTTTATGTTGTAATCGTCCTCATTATCCTCGTCTTCGTCTTCATCCTCCTGCCTGGCTTCTATTCCCCGATCACCACCGCCCTAGTCACAGGCTCGTCACCCGCTGCATCTGTCCGTCCTCACCCTCGGAGGAACTGGGCTCCGCGGCGTACGCCGACTCCCCGTTAGACGCCAGCAGTGGCGGCGGCGGCGGCTGGTAGAAGGTTTGCAGATGATTGGGCCGCGGCCCCAGCGGGGGGCGTCCCAGGCCGTACGGCAGCTCCAGGCCCGGCCGCTGCCCCCCCGGCGGGCCCCCCCCTGGCGGGCTGAGCTCGTCCAGACCTTCGGGGCTGCTGTCGGGGTACGAGAGGGTCGGCGGCGAGGTGCGGGTGTAGAAGCGGGGCGGGGAGCTGCTCCGGCTGTACACCTGGGGGGAGTGGCGGGTGTAGAGGTGACCCGGCGGCGAGTTGGCGTCCCGCTGCGGCGGCGAAAAGATGTTTTGTGGCGGCGGTGGCGGCGAGCTCCTCGGGAAGAGGCCCAGCGGGGGCGAGCGGTGATCGCCCGGGTAGAGCGGGGAGGGGTCGGCGTCGCGGGCGTACAGCGGCGAGGAGTCGGCGTCCAGGTCGAGGTCGGGGGTCAGCGGCAGCGTGAAGCCGTCGGAATCGTCCCGCTCGCTGCCGTAGCGCAGCGGGCCGCCGCCCCTCCGACCGTCTTTGCCCTCGAACAGGAAGGACTCGTCCCGCTCCACGTCCAGACCCCCCCGCCACACGTCCACCGCCCTCTCCTTGGCCTTGTCGCCGCCGTCCCGCTCGCCGCCCGCCCGCCACCCGTCCCGCTCCTTCAGGAACAGCGGCTCCTCCGTCTCCCTCGCCATCTCCCCGCGCCAGCCGTCCAACCCAAAGTCCTTCTTCTGCGTGATGAAAGCCTCCGGCTGCTCGGCCTCGCCCCCTCCGCCCCCCCGCCACGCCTCCACCTTCCCGCCCCTCTTCTCCAGCAACAGCCGGGCTTCCTCCCTCGCCCTCTCGGCCACTGCTCCTCCGGCCCCCCGCCACTCGCCCACCCCCGCTGTCGCCTCGCCGCCGTCCTTCTGGCGGGAGGGGGCGAAGGCCTCGTCCCCCCGCCCCCTCTCACCGCCACCCGCCCTCCACTCGTCCGCCGCCGCTGCCGCCACGTCCCTCTTCAGCAGGAAGGTCTCGTCCCGCTCTCTGTCCCGCTGGTTCTTCAGCAGCAGCGGCTCCTCCAGCGCCCTGTACAGCGGCTCCTGCTCCTGCGGTGGCGGCGGCGGCGGCGGCGGGAGGGGCCGGTCCCGGTAGCGCTCGCGCTCTGCCAGCGTGGCGGCCTCGGCCGGGGCGCGGTGGCGCGACAGCGTCCCCTGGGCGCGGCTGAGGGTGGCGTAGGGTCGCGCCTGGACGTCGGGGGGGCGGGGCTGCTGCCTGTCCTGGAGGCCGCGGCGACCCAGGGTGCCTTGCAGCGACCGCTCGCCGTCTTTGTCCCCGTCGCCGGAAATGCGCGAGTGCGACCAGCCGTCCTGCGGCGCCCGGCTCTCGCCGTCCTGCGTCTGCTGCCGCAGGTGCTGCCAGCCCTCCGGGCCGTTGTGGCGGATGGCGCCGGGCTGGATGGTGGCCGCCCAGCCCTCCTGGTGCGGCGGCAGTTGGCCGTGACGGCTCAAGTGTGGCCTCGCCAGGCTGCCGTAGCGCTCGGGCGGCACCGGCATGGGCGCCGAGGGCCTGAGGTTGCTCTGCACCAGCTCCGAGATGATCATCTTCTCCAGCGCCGCCGCGTCTGACAGGTTGCGCCGCATGCCGCCGCCGCCAGCGCTGCTAACACCGCCGCCGCTCAGCTCGCCGGCGCCATGCGGCGTGAGCAGGGCCGGCGAGATGTCGTCCCCGCCCAGCCCGACTCCGCCATCCCGCAGGAGGTCAGCGCTGCCCACCACGCCGGCCCTGGAGCCGGGCGTGGTGCCCAGGCCGTGCAGGGTGAAGGTGTTGGGGGTGTAGCCGCCGTTCAGACACACGCTGTCCAGCCCGCACGACTCCTGGCTCTGGGACACGGCACCCTCTGTTGGCGGAAACAAACAGGGAGGTGAGGAGCAAAAAAAAACCTGGGGAGTGAGAGGTGACATGACGTGAAGTGGGATTTTATGAATGGGTGACCGGGCGTGTCAGGTGTCATGTGTATCATCTCCATTAAAAAGGGGCGGGTGGTGGAGCTTCAGCCAAAACCATTCACATCATCGGTTGTTTTTGGATGAAATGCTCTTCGTTCAGCCACATGGGAAGAAAGAATGTATGTGTTAATGTCTTGTTGATGGGTGCAACCGAAGCACCGGCTGTCTGTCTGTCTGTCTGTCCATGAATTTGAAGCACGAGTGCACAGAGGGAGGGAGGGAGGTTCTGAATGGTTCTGAAGGAGCACAAAGAGAAGAGGAGCTCATACTGGGCTTGTTTCGGAAGGTTCCTACTGGTCCACGTGGAGGACGGAGGGACAGAGAGGCAGAGCGTCGAGTGAGAGTTTGCGAGAGCAAAGAACAACAAAAAAAAAGAGGGAAGGGGGGGGGTTTGTAAACACTGGCAAACAGAAGAATTTCAAAGCTGTACAAGAAAGAAAAAATCTTAATCTGTCTGACAGTGATGACGATTAATTCTGGAATAAATATATATAATAAATAATGATGATTAAATAGAAACAGAGGGAAAAAATGTGTTGATTAATTTTAGAACTGGGTGCGAAGACAATTTTAACTTTTCTTTCATTTAAAAAAAATGCTGCACGTACAAGAAAAAGAAGAACAATAAATTCAGCATCCACAAAAATTGAACAGCCAAAAGATTATTTCAAAGGTCCTCGATGAGTATAATTTATCCATAATTCACTTAATTCTGGAAATCAGCTCTTTGTGATGTCATGCACAGCACTAAAAATAATCTCCCTCACTCATAGCCCGGTGTTGACACTTTGTTTAGGCCCTCCACAAACAATCAATGTGGAAGTTCTAACAAAAGGAATGTATTCATTTTTTTTTTAGCAGGAGGCTGTAAACAGAGGGCTAAATTTTTGACTGAGAATGTTCTGCATAAGTACTAAGTACTAAATATAACTATATTCTAACTGTATAATTGCTTCTATTGAATGGAAAAGAAAGATGCCATTAACATCTGATTCTTGTAAAACCTCCTTTTATTTTATTTTATGTATTTATTTATTTTTAAATAGATTGTAAGATTGTCGCTCCTGGTCCTAGTGACAAAAGGGGGAGGGGCTCGTGCGTGGGGCGACTCACCTGTGGAGGTGAAGGGCTGACTGTAGCCCTGAGCCAGCATGGTGTCGTAGGGCGACGCCCCGGCGTGCGTCTGCAGCACTGGGTTGGTAAGGAAGTGGTTCCCCAGCGCCGCTGAGGATGAGGAGACGGCGGAGATCAGAAGTCAAACCTCAGTCTGAGTAAAAAAAAAAGGAGGGAAAAGAAAAAAACAACGGCTCTCACCTCGGTTGAGAGTGGGCGTGTTGTTGACGTCGGCGGCGATGAAGGACGACTCGGTCTGTCGGCGCACCGTGTCGTTCCACATCCTCCTGATGCGACTCTGGAAGGAAGGCAGGAAGGAAGACGCACAAGGTCACGTCTGGCTGAGGGACGGGAGAAGTTGTGGGATAGTGGGGGGGTGGGGGGGGGGCTGCTGAACCCAACCTGTCTGTTGGCCGTGGCTCTGCGGCTCTGGCTGCTGGTATAGCGGCTGTTGGAGCGCAGCGCCGCGCCCTTCACCGAGTCGGGTGAGCTGGAGGACGAGGCCACGCAGCAGGGCGAGAGGCGCAGGCAGCGGCCGTAGTCCTTCTGGCCCTGCAGCACCGGGAGGAAATCAACACGTGAGGGAAAGAAACATGATGCGACGGGACGTGATGTGAGCGTGCGCCTTCACGAGAGTGCAGCCATGTAGGACGTGAAATGAGGGCGCACTTTCAGAGGACGACCTTCATGGACGTGATACGAGGATGCACCCTCATAGGACTTGATGTGAAGACGCACCCTCATAGGATGTGATGCTCTTGAATCTTGAATCAAAAGTCACTATATATACTGAACTGTCCTTTGATAGTCTCATACATTACCTACTGGGTGGAGATATGGGGAAACACATGCTTTGAAATGTTTTGATTTAGTGGATTACAAAACCGTGCAGATCATTTATAAAGTACACGATGATCTGCGTCCTGGCTGTATTCGAAGGCTGTTTGAAACAAGAGAGCGTCAATATGAACTCAGGGGATTAGGAGTGTTAATAAACCAAGAGCAAGGACAAACATGAAGAGCAGATGTGTATCTGTTAAAGGGGTGAACCTGTGGAATGATTGTGAGGAGGAATTAAAAATGTGTAGTACGTATTTAAAAGAGTGTTTAAAAACAAGGTATAAAACTCGGGAATGATTAGCCTGTTTATGAAAATTATTTAGAACCTTTTGTTTTTGATGTTTTGTTAATGTATGGACTATTAAAAGAATGAGCCCCTTACATGAGATGTAAAAAGGGTAGGTAATACAAGCTTAAGCTTCAGCCTACACCTTTTCGGTCAATATTATTTTGTTGTATCCTTTGTTATCTGTTTATTTGTATACGTACAATTATAACCGGATAAACTAAACTGAACTGAACTGATGCGAGGGTGCACCCTCATAGGATGTGATGTAAGGACACACTCTAACAGGACGTTATAAGTAGGCGTGCCAGGAAAGAAGATATATCACATTCTCATGTCAATTCCAGAAGGACGTGATATGACAGGATATATCCTATGAGGATGCAACCTCATAGAGTCGTATGGGTACAGCCTCACGTCACCTCCCCGGACGTGACATGACGCACCTTCCTAGCCAGAGTGCAGTGCAGGATGGTGATGAGCAGGGCCTGCGCCGTGTTGAGGGAGGAGAAGAGGTAGGCCAGCAGTAGCGACGGAGCCGACAGGAACATGAGGCCCGACGACCAGGTGACGCTCTGCAGGAAGAGCAGCGTCAGGGAGCCCACCGCCCACGCCCTGCAGACAGCGGAGAGGGGGAGGGGCAGGGGATGAGGGATGTTAGGGTTGAAAAAAAGAAATCAGGTGAGAGGGTGAAAGGCAGACAACCTGCTACCTGTCCAGTGGGGGGGGGGCACTGCATCCGCGCTTTAAAAAAGCAAGTCTTCTGTGTAAAACTTGCTGCGCTTTAAACTCAGCATGACCCCGATGAAGAAAAAAAAAAAAAAAAACAGAACTTGTTTTATAACCCTGACCTAAATGACTTTCTAGCTTCTGCGACCTTGGTGCAAGGAGACACCAAACAGGACTCCTCCTTCTCCTCCTTGTCCAGAGTCTGGACAATTAGTTACAATAATCTTCTTTATTCATTTATTCTTTTAAAACCTATTTTGGACTTCTGTTTATCTTAAATCTTCACACTTGTGTTATACTGTTGTACTCTGACAGCATACGTTTTTAAACAAATATATCAAAATAATGACACACAAAGCATCTATCTGTGACATGGTTGTTTTATTTTTCAATTTAAAATATCATAGGCATATAAATTCCCGATTTAAAGGTTATATGCAATGTTTATAACAGTTAAATACCTTAAACAGATTTCTTACAACTGAACTGTCGAATGGGTGTCGGCGTGTAATAGGGTGTTTACGTATCGCCGTAGTGCTACCATGGGACGCTAGGTGAGCTTCACAGAGTTTGTACCTAACATGTTTTGCTGCTTCATTTTCGATGAAATATTCCTGAGCTCTAGAAACTTTGGGTCGGAGTTTCTGGGCCTTTTCAGAGAACAAGCCTTTCTTCTTTTCTGTTTTTTGTAGGACGTAAAAAGCGAGCGACACTGCCACCCTCAACGCTCAGTGCAGCCCTGCAAGTACAAATGGACGTAGCGGCCGGAGTGCGATTTTATCATTCGGAAATTTACAACAACAACGTTATTGTTCAATGCTGACATTTTCGCTTGGACGAAATTATGACTATTTGTTGCAGCCCTAGACTCCTAGACTCATAGACTCATAGACTCCTAGACTTCTATACTGACTGCGTGACTCAGAACATATTCACTAACATGTGAGGAGTCACTTCCTGAACGCTTCAGTTGGGAGCTCCACCAGGCAGCTGATCAGGATTTCGCAACTAAATTCTCTTCCATTCACCCATTTCACTAAGTTGCAGTCACCTATGACTGTTAGATCTTGACCGCTTTGCTGACGTCGCAACGAGAATTTCCCAAGCAACTCCTCAGACGTGACTGAGCTTCCCGACGGAAAACTAGAGATGTTTTTAATCTAAAACCAGACGCTGAGTCCTTGAAGCTGCTGAAGCCTTTAAAAGACTGAACAAAACGACGGCTTTCATCCTGTTTTCCTATTAAACCAGCTGAAGGTAGGAGAAGAGGTTCGGCCGCTCAATTCCATTTAAATACAACCAGGCAGAGTCTCTCTCTCGCTCTCCCTCACCCTCTCTATATCTCTCTTTCTCTCGCTATCATTAACGCTGGGAGCCGTTCCGAGGTGTGACCTTTCCTCGCTTGAGAAAGAATTCTGTGACTGCACGAGGCCGGCATTTCATTTAAAATGCCGCAGCTTCGCCTGAACAAAAGCGAGGACTGCGGCCCGTCTGCCCGCTGTGATTTACTTCCTGTCTCCGCAGGGCGAAGTTTTAAATATTTTAACTGCACGTCTCTAAAAGTGGGACTAGATCCATCCGGCCTAACGTGCTGCCCTGCACCACCCCTCCCCGCGGAGGCGGGGGCTTCTTCATTCCTTCTCTTTTCTTTTAAGGAAAACCAACAATACTATTTATTTCCAATGTATAAACATCATGGGTAAATTAGAAATTTTTTTTTATTATTATTTTTTTTTTCTTCGTTTTGAGCGGCACTAAAACGGACCATTAATTGTACTTTTTGGGCCTTCTTCTTCTTCTTGATTTAGCTAAACGTGCAAGAGGGTTTCGTACCTCAGGTTGTCATGGCGACCAGAGTCTGGCTTCAAGGCGGCGGTGCTGTGCATCCTGTGCAGGGTCATGACCAAGACGACCAGGTTCAGCTAAGGGAGAAACACACACACACACACACACACACACACACACACACACACACACACACAGACGTGTCAAACACTGTTTTATTATCCAGGCATCAACAGGACACTGAGGCTGCAGCTCCACTGCAGGTCGTGTTGCCTCATTATGACTGTCGCCGACATTTGTGGGGTTTTGGATTATTTTTTTTAATTTGTTTCTTTAGTATCAGCTAAAAGCTGATAAAAAAGTTTTTTGCTTACGCGTGAAACCACCACCAGGTAATGAGCCGATGCCGGATTACAGGCAGTGAACAAAATCTTTCTCTCAGCAGAAGCACAGAAAAAGAAGCAAAATCATCATTAGCTGTGCAGCTTTCCAAAGAAGGAGGGAGGCGGAGAATGTTTTTCACATTTATAGGGTAGATGAGGAAGAATCACCAAGGATGTCCTTGATCTGCACGTTATCTTATTAACATATTTTTTTCTAGAATAACTCAGTATGGCAGGAAACATCCCACATCTGTCAAATCTGGCTGATGCCTGATCCATATCTGATTTGCTTCCGTGTCTGATTTGCTTACACACACAAAGGAGGCCTGAATCCAATGTGATTATAACCGCCATCACGCCTTTTAATCGCGTTCACGCGTTTGTGCCACGGATTAAAATCGGCCTTGTTTGTACGTCCGGCCTTTGTTTTTTTCTTTCACCGTGACCCGAAAAAATGTACAAACAGCGTGAAATCTCACCGTGATGACGACTCCGACAGGCCCAAGGAAACTCCAGATGAAGTAATTGTCTGATCTTAGCCAGCATCTACACACACACACACACACACACACACACACACACACACACACACACACACACACACACACACAAATACATAGATTCATTAAGAGACCAAATTGAAATCAAAGCCTCCGAGGCAACGTTGCTCAAACTTACGCCGTTTTGGAGCTGTAGCCTCTGAAGTCGATGGCGGCCGACACCGCCACCACCAGGCTGGGGATGGAGTAGCCGCACAGGTAGAAGTACTTTCTGCGGGAGTTGCGCCCCTCAAAGACCTCCCGCTGCAGCAGGTAGAGCTCCACCGCCTCCAGACACAGCCAGCAGAAGACCGAGAGCAACGAGAAGTGCAGCAGGCCGGCGATGATGGAGCACACCACCTGCAGGTGACAACGCATTGATGCACGAGTGTAACAATTAAACTGGAATTGATAAAAAAAAAAAAAAATTATTACAATTTTCCTGTTTCCTTCATTTTGCTTCTATGAAACATTGGTTCTGCTTAGACTCTATATTGTTGTATATTGCTACATTGTTGTTGGTGTTATTTCTATATAGTATACATATACTCATATGTATATGAATAAAAATATAAAAATGTGTGTGTGTGTGTGTGTGTGTGTGTGTGTGTGTATATATATACAACAACATTTTTTTCCTATATTTCTATATGTTTCGACATAGATATATTTTTTTCCTTTCATACAATTGGTGGAAGTCGTTTCAGACGGTCCAGGATTAAAGGACAAGTCGTTTGGCATTTTTCAACCAGGTCATTTTCACAACTTTCATTTTTCTTCACCGAAGAGTCGTCGACCAACAAAAAAAGAATCCACCGCCGGGTCCACGACCGCCGCCTGGGTTCCACTCACTCACCGTGTACTGGGTCCTGTTGGCGCCCACCAGGAAGAGCAGCTCGGTGACCAGCAGGTTGGCCCACAGGTTGCAGTGGATGGTGCTGTGGTCAGTGTGCCAGGGCGCCCCCTGGCAGCACAGGGTGGTGAGGCAGGTGGCCAGACACACCACGGCCACAGAGATGCCCACCCAGGAGACCACGTAGACCAGCATCTCCTCCACGCCGCCGCCAAACTGACGGGGAGCAGGAGAAGAAGAAGCGAGAAGAAGAGGCCAGAGGAATGTGAAAAAAGGGGTCAAAGGTCGGAGGAAGTTCAGTTTTGTTTGTGTTTTTTGCAGGTGCAGCACGCGCTCGCGCCTGTGTGTGTGTTGTCCTCCGTGCTGTCTGCCTGTTACATAATCGTCCGATCAAATAAATGAAGCCAGCAGCAGCAGCTTGCAGAGACACTTAATGCAATTTCACGGCGGGGGGCAGAAATAGCCGTTGGCAAGCTTCAGAATCCCTGCAGCCAAGTGACGCGGCGCTCCGAGAAGGCATTTCCTTTCATCCCTCACAAACTCAGCCGGCCAGTGTGTGTGTGTGTGTGTGTGTGTGTGTGTGTGTGTGTGTGTGTGTGTGTGTGTGTCCGCTCTCGCTTTGATGGCTGTTTGTGTGTTTGCCTCGACTGTCCTCGTGTCCTGGCAGAGCGTTGATAAAGCAAGTGGAGAGGGAAATGAAAATAAATAAATTAATAAATCAATAACTGAATAAATAAAGTCAAGTGCCTTGTCTGGGTTTAGAGGAAACAGCTGACGGCTGATTGATGATATTTGGAGAAGGACCATCAGAGCTCCCTGTCGGCACGTTTTCTGCAGGGTTCTGACTTCAGGGTGACACATCTGCTGCCTGTTTACCTGGTTCGGGCTTTTGCACTGATAACCAAGTGGCAACAAAACATCTTCTGTCTCCAGATGCTCTTGGCAAACTGGAAATAATTCGCAGGGTGAAAAAGAAAAGAAAATTTGAAGAATTGAGGATATGTTAAAAGAAAAGCAGTATTGTTGTTGGGACACTAAAAGTCCGTTTTTTTGTTGATTTTTTTGTTTTTGTTCAACTCGGCTATTTGCTGTCAGAGACATTTTTTTTGTGTATGAAAGGTGCAATATAGTTTGATTTGACTGGATTTGATAACGTTGGGGTTGCACTCACAGCCGGCTGCTGGTAGGTCATCAGGATGGCGTAGCTGGACAGGTGGTTGCAGGCGCAGGTGGTGTGCGTGTTGTTGGTGTGCAGCAGGCGGCAGCCCTGCGTGGACCACTTGCCGCTGCCGGAGACGCCTGACGCGTTCCAGAAGGAGCAGTTGGGGCCAAAGTGGTTGTCCAGCTGCGACGGAGGTGAGCGAACAAAAGAAAAAAAAGAAAAACACACAAGCATGAGCATCTTTCCACACAGGTGTCTGTCTGGTCACCTGTGAGGTGGTGAGAGTTCAACACAGACCTGCAGGTGTCTGAGGGTGAAGATCACCGGCTCGGACAGGTAGACCCTGCTGGAGCCGCGGTGCACAGAGGCCGAGATGACGTGGGAGTTGACCACCAGGCTCTTCCGCCGGGTGTCCGAGCCCTGGGCCAGACCCAGGCTGAACCGCAGCGTGGAATTCTGGGTGGTCAGGAAGGAGCCCAGGTTCTTGTAGAGGGTGAGGACCAGCTTCACCTGACCTGCAGGGGGAAAGAGCGAGTCACCGGTGTTTACAGTTAGAATGTGTAAAATTCTGCAATCTGGTGATCAGAGTATAGATTGCAGCACTCGTTCGCTCACCCTCCCTCTCCCAAGTTTGCCAGTGAACTACAGTGGCTTCCTCAGAAATATGGCAGTGCAAGATGGCAGCTAACTGAGAGCAAGACCCTTACTCTAAGCAAAATTACTTTTATTGTACTGCAATTATTCACTTTTATTAATATGTTTATGGCCCATATTTAAGCTTTGACCAATATAAAAATCATAAATCAGACTCAATTTTACACACTGGACCTGTGTGGCTAACTCTTGTCATTGCATGTTAGCAGGAAACCTATCAAAATGTCACGGTAACAACTTCACTGGTGTGATTTCTACAGATTTTGAAAGGTCTCATTGATCAGACCTTTATTTGACTTCCTGGACTCCGGAGATCTCTAGAAAGCAGCACAATTAGCTCGCTGTTTACAGCCTCCGGCTAAAAACTGAGGGTTTGTTGGACCCTCCACACGTTTCGAAAGGGACGGGAATGGAAGAAGTCTCATAGGGCGGAGCTTACACCTGGCTGTGGGTGTGGTCACTAAGTGGGTGGAGTTGCCAGTGCCCTTGTGACGTCACAAGGGGCTGATTATAGTGTTTCAACTCGCTTTCTGAGAGCCTGTAGTAGAAGTCGAGGAGACAATTTCTGCAGAGTTCACTGACAGGACAGAGATATAGTTTAAAAACATTAGACCTACTAATGATGCGAACAGTGTAATGCATGTTAAATTGTTAATAGGTCAACACATGCATGTGTTTGGATGTCTCTGTACTTTCTTTACTCACGCTAAATAATACCTATTGGAGAAAAAAACAAAGGCATAAAAAAAAAATGTTCAGTGGCCACCGTGACATCGCAGGAAGTGGCGCTACTAGAAGAGTTTCTATTGGCTGCCTGTTGTCGTGCTCCACCCACCATTGTTGCTGTACTGCTGCAGAGCCAGCGCCGATATCTGCAAGATGCTGTCGCTGTCGTAGGAGTGAGGGAAGGTCAGGTCCTGGATGTCTGCCTCTGTGTTCAGCACGTACACCTCCAGGTCTGCACACACACACACACACACACACACACACAAACACATGGCCAAGCATGCATAGACAAGAGGAGTTACAGACATGGCTGACTTCAGAAATGGGGGTCCAGTAAAAACAGCACCCACCGATATTGGGCGCCCTGTCGCTGAAACGTCCCTCATAGAGGTTGTTAGCCAATAGGAAAGCTCCTTTTTCCACGGCGTCCAGCAGCAGGGAGGCCGAACGCGACTGGTCCACGTTGCTCATGTCGGCCCAGGAGACCAGAGCTTCGGGACCCAGCAGGTTGTCCACCGTCTGCACCACCGCCTGCACAGGAGGAGGCGGACAGACAACATCTTGTAGCTCCGCTTTTCTTTATTTTTTATCTTTTCTATCTTTCTATTATGGTATCGCGTTGGCTTGTTTCGCCATTCTGTCCAACCCACCTGCACATACGCCCGGCAGGTGCGCTCCCTTTTCTGCAGCTGCAAAAGAAACAAGTCTCGTTAGAAAAAAGTCAATGGATTGTCGACCCCGCGACGATTCCGAGCTGAAGGTCGAGCGCACGTCCACACGGCGGTGCCACACGCCACGCACCTTGTTGTAGTTGCGCGTGGCCGACTCCTTGTTGGCCGGCCGCAGGGCCTGCAGCTGCGAGTCCAGGATGTCCAGGAGCTGCTCGATCAGCCTGACGGACATGCTGACGTCGCCAGCGTAGATCCGACCCCTGGTCAGGTTGACCAGCTCACCAGCGATGTTGGCTGCGTTCTCGCCGCTTTTGATCTGGAGGGGTGTCAAACGTGTGTTTGTTTTTTGATGTATTTTGTTTGTTTGTTTTGTTTTACATTCGACATTTAAAGGTCCAGTATGTCACATTTTTAAGGAAGCCTGCCCGACAGTGTGTTTTGCACCACTGTCACCACCACTGTGGGCTTTCTTAAAGAATGATGGCACAAGATGGAGGCTAACTAGTACCAAGACCCTTATTGCTATATGTACATTCTTATACATATGAGAACCGTTCTGAGGGTAGTAAAAAACAGATTACTTTTATTGTACTACGAGCATACACTTTCATTAATGTATTTATGGGCAGTATGTTAAGCTTTTATCAATATAAAAATGATAAATTAAGCCAAATTTCACACACTGGATCTTGAATAAAAGAAGGTGAGGGTGGGGGCGGGGGGGAGGGGGGCTGCGGGCGGGTGTCATTTGTGCGGCTAACCTTTTGCGCAATTTGGCTGACCCATGGGGAGGTGCAGTTGGAAAAGTCAGGCCCTCTGGAGCTCCACCCTACAGGGGACTGAACGCACTGGTAGGACGCGATTCCTGCAGGGACACAGTGAGGAAGCCAAGAGTGTCAGTCACACACAGCAGGCTGCATTTGTCACTTGTGTTGTTTCTCAACTCTCTGTCCAAAGACTCAGATGGATTTCTTAAATACATTTTTGATGGATATCTGAAATACATACAGTATTTGTGGCTGGACCGCTGACTATTTATAAATGTGGGCAGAGCTTCTGGAGGCCGATATCAAAACTCTGCATTCTATTGTTTGGCCAGCAGGCACTGCCAAAAATGGTTGCAAAAAGCTTAAAAAATGTCTGGCTGTCAATACAAGAAATGAGCCCTAAATTCTAACCTTTACAACCTGGTTCAAATTTTTTGGTTGGTGTAAACTTCCAGTAAAATAGTCTTGTAATATTCATTTTGTCCAGTCTGGTCCAATTTTGGAGTAAATTAATGAGCTGCTTTTAATTTTTTAATGAATCATTTTGATGTAAAATTAAAGACACAGTCGGATACGATAATGAGATGCCGTGTGCGAGACCAAAACTAACAAGAGGGAAAAGATTTAGATGAGAAATTAGATTATTATCTGTGAACGATAGCAACGCTCAGTCTTCCTTTCCACCATCATTATTATCTCACTAGTACAATTACAATTACATGTCGGAGCGCATGAATACTTGGCATTCGTGCAGCATTTTCTCTCTCCCTCTCCCAGAGCTGCGATGCTGTTATGAATCACATTTTCTTCTCTCTCAGTGAGGTGAAATAACAAATGTACAGATTAGCACTTGTATTTGTACTACTGTCACTCGCACAACTGTGGTTTCCACATACAGCAACGTCTCCATTTACATTCCACGACAATGCTGCCTCCATTTAAAGCTTTGACCTTTCTCTTAAGATGTAAATGATCCATCAGAGGCCTCGTTTTCTTTTCTTTCCTTTTCTTATTCCTTTTTCTTTTTTCATTCCTGGCTGAAAATATCTGCCCTCGTCCTGTCTGCTCGAGCGTCAGCATGGCGAGCTGCTCCAGCCTGCGGACAGCTGCACGGCGAGGCGACCGGCTTTGTCTCAACAGCTCCTCCTTCTCAGTGGGTTCAGGGAGAGGACATCCGACTGCATTTCAGGCAGCAACGTGACGCCAACGCGCAAAAAAAAACAAAAAAAAAACCTGCACACACACACACACACACACACACACACACAAGAGTGCAGCCGACCAACCTACCCAGGGAGCCTTTGGGGCAGGGTCTCTCCACCGTCTCCCCTTTCAGGGTGGGCGGCCAGCGGACCCCTCGGGCCACCCGGGCCTCGCAGCCGCCCACCTGCCCAGGGCCCCCCGGAGCCAGGGGGACCCGCAGGGGAGGCCGCGGCGTCAGGGGGACCATGGCGGTGATGGGCCGCTGGTCGAAGGGCCCCCGGTTGATGACGCCGACCGGGTGGGAGGCGGACGGGCGCACCGGGGTGAGCGCCACCGTGGCCGTGTAGGAGCGGACCGTGGTCATCAAAGAGGAGAGGGGACCTGGCCGGGGGCGAGGGGGAACTTAACGGTTAGTTAATTCCATATGAAGAGGAGGGAAAGCGCCTGTAATGCCTCGGGTTGTCAGCATTAACGCGTTAATCACATTGAGATTAATTACAAGGCATACTGCATAAGACTATGTAGTAAGTAGGTCTGGATGCACTGTTTTGCAATACATAATAATAAGAAAAGATCAAAAAGGAAATCCTTTCTTTGTGTTCATTTGGTTCCCAATCAAGACAAGAATGGCTTTGTATAAATGTGGACATAAAGAGGGAAAAAGAATAAACATACAAATCAAAAGACGATTAATCGCGGTTGACTATGGAAATTCAGAGCTTAATTGCGATTCTAAAAAGAAAAATTCATTGTTTGAAGTCTTTTTCCCGAACCTTTGGTGGGCGGCGGTGGAGTGAACTGCAGCGGGTAGCGCAGCACGTAGTAGTTGTTCCACACGTAGAGCTGGTTGTCACGCGGGTTGTAGTCGATGGAGGAGATGTACTGGTAGGGGTTGGGGAAGGGGATCTGCACCGGCAGCTCCTGGCCGCGGCTGGTGTCGTAGGCGTACACCACCATGTCGCTGCCCGCCCGGCCCTCCGCCTGGCCCTCGTCGTCCTGGAAGACAGAGCGCACGGCGTAGAGTACGCCGCACGCCATGAAGGCGTTGCTGGCACCGCGCTTGTCGAAGCCGGTGGCCCAGGTGCCCTCGAAGCGCAGGGTGTAAGGGTTCACCTGGCCGGGGAGGAGACGAAGAAGAAAAAATAAAACCTCCACATCATCACTGGGTTGGGTGTTTTCGTAATAGAATAGAATAGAATAGAATTCCTTTATTTATCCCAATGTGGGATAAATAAAGGAATTCTATTCTATTCTGTAAACGTTTGCACAATTACAGCAGCAAGTCGTGCAATAGAGAATAAATAATTCTATCCTGAAATTGTGTGTCTTTTTTTTGTCCTTCTCGCACCTGGCTGACCACGATGCGTCCATTGTTGGCCTCGGTGGAGTAGATCACCCACAGGCCGTTCTCGTCCACCGCCAGGTCGATGTCGGACTTGCCGCCCCAGCGGTACGGCGAGGTGTCGTGGTAGTTGGCATTGACCACCACTGCCTCGCCGCTCTTGATGCGCGTGCGCAGGTCGTACTTCACCAGGTTGCGCGTGCGCTCCTTGTTGTAGAAGACGGCGCCGTCGTAGACCACGAAGCCCGTGCCGTCCACGCGGCTGGGCAGCCTGGAGGGGAGAGAGCGAAGGGCGACACGCACGGATGTTTGAAAGGGTCGGTGCTGCACGTGAGATCTTGACAAGCTCCCATCGAAATGTTTTTTTTTGTGTTATTACTTTTAGTATTCCTCTAACCATTCAACTTCCTTTTAAAAGTAGATGGTAAATGGACTGCACTTATACGGCGCTTTTCCAGCACCTTCACGGGACCCCAAAGCGCTTTACAAAGGCCTCACATTCACCCATTCACGCACACATTCACACACCAATGGGTGGCTGCTGCCATGCAAGGCGCTGCCTAGCATTGGGAACATTTTAGGGTTAAGTGTCTTGCCCAAGGACACAACGACGGACTAGGATGGAGCGGGAGTTGAACTGCGAACCTTTCGGTCATTGGACAACCCGCTCCACCTCCTGAGCCACAGTCGCCCCAATGTGACCATTGATGTATTATAAGAACTTGATACAGCGCCAACGCTCAGCCAGCGAGACAATTTTTTTTCCAGTGGCCACTTGTGGTATTGCAAGGGCAAAAGAATCATGTGGGGCCCAAGAAACAATTTCCCCCTGAACTGTAATAGAAAAATAAACCCTCCCCTCATCACCCTTCTCACTCACTTGTAGGTGGTGGAGGCCCGGTTCTGCCGGTAGTCGTCCCATGAGGCGTACTCGTACAGCATCTCCGTCCGGTACGGCGTCCACGGCATGACGTAGAGCCTGTCGCCGGCTTGCAGCGGGTCCTTGCACCAGGCCCCCGACTGGTGCTCCGCCTCCAGGAGGGAGGAGGCCGGCTGGATGCTGAGCAGCGAGCCGGGGCAAACAAATACTGTGGAGGGTGGGGGAGGGGGGGGGGGCGAGGGGCAAAGCGCAGCCAAGTGTGTTGGAGTGATTGGGGGGAGGGGAGGGGATGGGGTGGGCGGGTGGGCGAAGGAAAGGGTTCGAGAAGAAAATGGAAGCGATGCATGAATTTTGGCAGTGCGACGCAGCAGGAGTGAGGCGGAGGAAACGTGAAGAGAAGAGAAGAAGAGAAGAGAGAGAGAAAGAGAGAGGGATTTAAAACACCTGTGCTGATCCACAGACGGCGAACAACAGAGGAGACGTAAAAAAACAAAAAGTAAAAGTGTTGAAAGTCACACACTGTTAGTGAGTGTGTGGTGAGTAATACAACAGGGACACTGCAATGAAAGGTGTGAGAGTGTGTGCGCGCGTGTGTGTGTGTGTGCGCGTTGTGCGTGCGCGTCTTTATGTGGGTTAGTGCAAAAAAGAGTGAAAAAAGAGTGTGAGGTAGAATCAGGGACGCAGTAGGCGGGGCTAAATTTTTGCCTTGAAGTGAATGAGAGGGCAGGTTAGTTTACACCGGGCACAACGATTGGTCCACCCACATGTCAATAACTGTATGGACACACGTATACTGTACAGTCTCACACTGGCATGCAGGTAGGCATGCACACACGCACACACTCGCACGCACGCGCGCGCGCACACACACACACACACACACACACACACACACACACACACACGCACAGACACACACACACACACACACACACACACACATAGAGGCAGTGCTTGGTAAGCACACATCCAGACGGATATATAGAGTCACACACATTTGGTCTGATTGGTCCTATGAAGATAAATAAGGGGCTTTTTCCTATAAGGGGAAGAAAAGGGAAAATAAGCATGAAGAGGATGTTTGGAAGGGACAGACAAAGTCCAGGAAGGAAGGAAGGAAAAGAGGAGAGAACAGATAAAACAGGAAGAGGGAGGAGGAAGAGGAGGGAGCAGGAAGTAGAGAGGGGGGCGGTGTCTGAAAGGAGAAAAGAGAAGGTAGTGAGGAAGAGGAGTGGAGGAAACAGGAGTGAAAAAAGGAGAAGGAAGGAAGGAAAGGAAAGATGAAAAGGAAGAGAGAACGGAGGAAAGGAAAGGAGAAAATGATGGGCAAAATAAAGGAGAAAGGGGAA
>NW_027466145.1:215000-220000 GCF_046127955.1 Nelusetta ayraudi
TTTAAGTACTATAACATCGTGATTTTAAATTGATGTTAAAATTTCAAGCTCTATGTGGAAGCTTTCAGTTTGATGCACCCAAGACTGAAAATGGCAATCCAACATTTGTCTTCATTTATTTCCAAAAATCTAATCTGTCTTATCCCAGCGCTGAAATGATGCGTTACGGCTTGCTTCTATGTAATCAAAAAGATAGCTTTACAAACTTCAAAATTAAAAAATTCTCAGGGGGGGACATGTCCCTTTGGGCCAAAATACAAAAAATTAGTTCATCAGAAAAAAAAAATTAGTTAATCAGATCGTCCAGAATTACCAGATTAAATAACAACAGTTGAGAAATCTTTCCTCCAACAAATTATTCAGAAATGACAAAAAAAATGCTGAAACCGAACGAGACTCGGATCGGGACCTGCAGCGCTAACGCTAGCGACGGCGTGCGCACCTCTGGGCCATGATCTTGAGCGCGTCGGGCAGGTAGCACTGGGTGTTCTCCATCTGGAAGGGGTCGGCGTCGCAGATCTTGTCGTCAGTGCGCCCGTAGTTGGCCGTCTCCACCATGACCACGTCGCTGCCGGGGCAGCGCAGCTCGATGGGGTAGCCCTCGCACGCCAGCTCCCGCCGCAGCAGCCCGAAGGGCATGGCGGCCCGCGACATGGCTGCTCGGCGGACAGAGAGAGAGAGAGAGTGAGAGAGAGAGAGAGAGAGAGAGTTGGAGATGAGGGAAAGAGGAGAGTGGCGACTTTGACAAACAGCAACAAGCTTTCCCAGTAGAGAAACTACAGCTACAAAACCCTACCAGACACCTCAGATGGCATATGTATATATATATATATATATATATATATACATGTATATATATATATATATATATGTATATATATATATATATATATATATACATATATATATATATATATACATACATATATATATATATATATATATATATATATATATATATATATATATATATATATATATATACATATGACAGTAAACTTGAATCTAATCTAATCTAATATATCTGCGGACTTCTGCATGCTAATGCACTCGCACTCAAAATAGCTAACGTGCACTAAAGCCACTAAATGCCATGGCCGTTCACCCTGCAGTTTGCCTCATATTATAGGGCCACAGCTGAAGTCAGACGACGCTAGCCATGGTTATAAAGACAGGTTCTCTGAGGGGCCGTGAATGCACCAAATGTCACGGCGATCCATCGAGAGCCGTCCGGCATTCGTGTGGTCGGATGCAGAGTGATGGAGTGTCTGCCCGAGGAGCTCCACCGGGACCACTTTTCCCTTGGAAATGTTGTGCAGGGCAGCAAGTATATTCTACATATATAGATAAATAATGTCTCCTCACAAGGTAACAGAAACGGACAGACGTGCCAGGGACGGAGACGGACAGGAAGTGAAAGGGAGCCAAAGGGGGAAGGCAGAGATCCGATGGAGACTGATTCAATCTTCCGAAGGGCATCAGTTACTAATCTGCCCGGAGACAAGGATGTGTTGTCAGCGACCATTGTGATGTCAAAAACACAAACAAATTAGCGCTAAAGCTAATGTTAATGTGCTACATGCAATGTAATCTGTGAAATCAGATTCCACAGATTCCGTAGAGAGCGTTTAGGGAGGGACAATGCACACTGCAGGAAGCTGATTGGACAAACCATCAGCCAATTATATTCAGTTAGCAACAGCGCTAGGCCGTTCCAGTCGGGGTAAGGGACGCTGGACACGTCATCTCCTTTCAATATGAAAATGGAAACCAACGCAAATGTCCACGCCAATCTTTCTAGCGGCAGCTCGGCTTCATCATCTTCTTCTGTGTTTTTTTTAAAGGCAGCTCGCAGCAGCGGTTCTCTCCCAGCCTTTGTCCCAACTTGAAAGCGATCTGACCGGTTGGTAAAAATGCTATTGGATATGAGTGTTTCGAGATGGACAAGAAACATTTCAGAGCTAAAATCTCGGCAACCCGTGACTGCAACTTTTGAAGGTAACTTTCAGGAGTGAAGGATCCTGCATCTCAATTTAAGCCCATCAAAAGGATTTGTGTAAAAGTGGGTCCCTGGGGGGATACAATGCTGTGACGTCACTGGAAACAAAAACATTTCTGGGGATTTTCTTGACTAAAAAAAATCTTTAATAGATAGAAAGATTTATTATATATTAACCATTTTCGGGTTGCAGTTTTACAGGTGTTTATTTTCGTATCACAGTCTAATTGGGGAAAAAAAAAAAAAAAAACTTTTTGAGCTGCATGCGATTTTTGGCTGCAATACCTCAAGTGTCCACGGGGGTATCCAGCCTGGGATCCAGTTCTTATAATACATCCTCGAGTGTGATTCAGATGATGTGTGGTAAATCTGAGAGTAATTATGCCACATTCTTGTGGCAAATGTAGCTTTAATTAAAACAAAATCCCTGCAGCAATGGCATCGTGTACACTTCCATTTCACACGCACTCACAACGCAGCAGGGGCTCCCAGATGCCGACAGTTTGACACCTGCACACGTGCGTTACATCGCCGCGTCTGCGGTGCGTTTGGAGTCAGCGGGGAGGACGGACGAAGCTCTCATCCTCTCACCTGGATGCAATATTAATTAGTTTGAAGCAGGCTTATTGGAGGAGGTGGGAGAGAGAAAAATCCCACCGCCGCCGCCGCCTCCCTAATCCCCCGTGTCGGCATCGGCTTCAGCGTCGCAGACACATGAAAAGGTGTTTTCCCTGTAACAGGATTAAAACCCTGGCGCGTGTCGCTGTGATGGCGACGCTGCTCCCTGCGTTACTGCGGGGTGTCGGCCGAGCGGCGGGATGGGTTGTTTAATAATGAGCCGCGGCTCCGGGCGGGAGAAGGCGTGGGGGGTGGAGGGTGGGAGAAGGAGCAGGGGAGGAAGTGGTGGGGGAGCGGGGGGTGGGGGTGGGGGTGGGGGGGCTTGTAAGAGCACCCGGCCACACTTCAAAAATGTGCATTTTTTTTCGGTCGATGTGGGTCACGGATTCTCTTTGTCGAAGATGACTTCCTGTCGAGGCATCAAGAGGCTCTCCACTTCTGCTTTCTTTTTTTTCTTTCTTTTGGGCCAAAGTCTTTGACTCAGCCAGTGACTCACGTTTGAATCACGCCAACAAATCTGGGCCTTCCTGTTTTTTAAAGCGTGTGTCAAACTCCAAAGCCAGTGGGTCACATCACCGTCTTTCAATCAAAGTGTTTGTAATCCATCCATCCATCCATCCATCCATCCATCCATCCATCCATCCATTTCTTTACCCGCTTCTTCCCGCACTCAGGAAGCCTATGGAGCCTATCCCAGCTGTCTTAGGGTGAAGGCAGGGGGACACCCCGGACAAGTCGCCAGTTCATCGCAGGGCCGCACAGAGACAAGCAAGCATTCGCACACACACACACACCTACGGACAATTTAGAGTTTCCAATTCACCTCACATGCATGATTTTGGACTGTTGGAAGAAGCCGGAGAACGCACGCAGACACAGGGAGAACATGAAAACTCCACACAGGCCCGGAATTGAACCTGTCACCGTCTTGCTGTGTGCAGCGCTAAGCGCTAAGTTGGCTTAATTTATGATTTTTATATGGGTTAAAACTCAATATTCTGCCCATAAATAGAGTGATAAAAGAGTACAATTCCAGTACAATGAAAGTCATTTTGTTTTCCTTCCCATAGAACGGTTCTCATACAAGAATATACATAGAGCAATAAGGGTCCTGCTCCCAGTTGGCTGCCATCTTGCACCGCGTGCCTTTCGTATTTAGGGTGACCGCTCACGCCCTCAAATAAAGCACTGAAGAAGAAGGTGGATGAAATATCCAGATTTGTACTCGCAGGCCACCGTAGCTCACTGACAAGCTCAGTAGCAAGGCAGTGGTGGTCAAACTTTATTTGCAATGGGCCACATGACGTAGGGGGGGGGGCGAAGCACGCTATCGCTGTCGCGCTACGCTAACGTGTCGGCAAAGTTACGTGCCGCCAAAGTTTCGTTTGGGTGGGTGAGGGGGGGGGGGGGTTGATTTATGACTGCCTTCACGCGGGACGGACAGAGACTCGCAGCGGGCCCGATGTGGCCCGCGGGCCGTAGTTTGGCTATGCCTGCCCCAAGGCGACAAATGTAAAAGAGCACTGCAATCTAAAATGTAACCACTTGATGTTGCTGTTTCTTCTTTAAAATCTCCTGATATTACACACGTAACCTTTAAATGGCACGTCACCCTCTTACAATAAAAGTGGATTTTTTTTTTTCATTTAAGTGCACAAATTGTTCCTGGTTTGCTGACGGTTTGCACAAGCAAAATCGTGCGCAAACCTCACTGCACACGCAAACTGGTGACAAAGCTAATCAGCTTAGCAGGCAACGGGCAAAATAAATCGCTCGCATTCCAATTAGAGCGTTTTGTCTTCATGAAGATTCAGATAGTGGTGTTTCTGACAGAACGTGCAAAAGAAAATTAGAAACATATTCCAGAGGGTGTCGTGTTTCCATGTTCTCCCAGCGACTGCCTGGCTCCTCTCCGGCTTCCTCCCAAAACGTGCATGTGAGGTGAATTGGAAATTCTAAATGATAAATGTCAAGCTCTGGTCTGCGGGCTAAATTTGGCCCGCAGTGTAATTATATTTGGCGAGCGGGGCAATATTAAATGACTGCTAGAGCTGGCCCGCCAGCTTTACACAGCACATGTACTGCTAATACTACGATCCCCAGACTACTTACTTGAACAGACCATAAGTAACATTTTCTTTATGCACTTCTTTCTTGCTACTCCAGGGCATGAGTCTGAATGTTTGCACGCTCACTGAAGGATATTATTATTACTGAATTGGTTTATTGTTGTTATTTCATTTTTACATTTATTTTTTCCATTTTATATATTTTGATGAGTTTTTGCATGTGTACAAGTTATGTATTGTGTAGTATCAAGCTTTGCTTGTTCCATATTCAGGTATCGGCTCCAGCAGACAGACTGGATGGATTCCAGAGGCCT
>NW_027466145.1:225000-237500 GCF_046127955.1 Nelusetta ayraudi
GCTCCCGCAATCAGCAGGAAGAAGAAAAAAAAAAGAGAAAAGAAACGGCTTGGGGATTGAAACGGATCATGTTTTAAAAGTCACCGTCAAAGTCGCGAGCGGCTTCAGTTTGGAGGCCAGAAGTTTCCCCATTACATCAAACATGTGAGGTGGGCGGTTCGTTCTCCTTGGGACCTCGACGGGATGCAGGAGAGGTGATTAAACTTTCATGTTTCCTGTCACCCCCCTTCAGGATGGAAATTCTTCCATCACCAAGCGTGCCTTGGTTAGCGCGGTTAGCGCCGGCTGCACCGCAGATGAAATTTTAACCGAGTTTGCAGGACGTGTGGAGCAGTTATTTGATTCCAGTTCCAGAAGCTTCCGGCGACAAGTGGTGTTAGGCTTGTTTGGGTGGTGGTGGTGGTGGTGGGGGTAATTTTGCTACAGAGAAGTAGCGCCGCCTCAATGCTAACTCTAGCGCAGCTGACTAAAATGTTTGCCTGGGTCATTGCTTGCAGATCACAAAAGAAGAAACAACCAGAGGGACATCATGTGGACGAACTATGGATTAATCCATCACTTGACATTGCCGGGTACCAGTAAGGCATTAGAAAAAAAATAAAATATAATTAAAAAAAATGTTTTTCACCGGTTGGATTCAAACTGAAAAATTCTGTTTTCAGCTATGAGAATCCAAATCAAGCATCATGTAAACAATTATCGACAATTATGAAATTACAGAAATTACAGTGACATTGTTTTAATCTGGGCCAAGGACGTCAGAGGTTCAGCCTGCTGCCGTCGCTGCCAACACAAACGCAGCCAAAACAGGAAGATTAAAGAATAATAAGATGAATGTGTGACTTTGAATTTCATCTGCGCCAGTCTGGAGCTTTTGTGCAGCTCTTTCAATACTTGAAAAACGATTTATTGAATTCCACTCCTTTCCTTTTGCACTTTTTCACTTGGTCTGGTGAGATATAAAAAAAAATGTATTATGTGCCCGGTGTTTCATCTCAGGGAGCCATTTCACCTCAGCCTTCACTCATGTTCCCAAACTGACAGGGTCATTAGCTATTGTAGAGTCATATGTGGAGAGAGCAGTAGAGCAGTGAGACACGTCGGCACACAGCACAGCAGGTAAAAGGTTCCTCCCAGGAGGAACTAACTGAGAGCCTGCTGCCGTCTGGCTCCACATCAAACACCGACTCTACGTTTCCAGGCCTCCAGATCTGTAGATCTGCACACCTTCAGACCTCCAGTTTTCTGACCTCCAGTTTTCTGGCCTCCAGTTTCCCAACCTCCAGACCGTCCAGACCTCCAGTTTTCAGAACTCCAGACCTCCAGTTTTCAGAACTCCAGACCCTCCAGTTTTCAGACCCCCACATGGGTCCGGAGGGATCAGGTCAGGGTCAGATGGCTCTGTGCTCGGGTGTGAGTCTACTGAGGAAACCTTTGAGAGCCCAATAGATCACTTTTGGAGACACAGTGTGGTCACATGATCTGAAGCAACCAAGCCAAATTTCCATCCATCCAACCATCAATCGTCCATCGATCAATCTACCCATCCTTCAACCATCCATCCAGTCTTTCACCATCCAACTATCCATTCGTCTTTTCAGTCATACATCCAACATCCAAACATCCATTCATCCATCCTTCCCCTATTATCACTTCTCCTGTTTCTCTGTGCCTGAAGTGGACTGAGAGCTACCGAAGGTTTCCAGACTGAACTAATTGACACCGATCAAGGAAAGTTCGACGGCATGTTCACACCTCGCCAACCCAACCGGATTTTCCAATCAAAACAAACTGCAGTTCAGTGGAGTAAAAGCCCCTTCGGGCTGTAGGTCAAAAGCCCCGGACATGTCATCAGTTCACCACAGGGCTGCATTCAGAGACAAACAGCCCACCGCACTCACAAATACACACACACAGAGTGCCGACAACAAAGGCCGTGTCAAAGACAGGAAGCAACCCGCTGAGAGCGCCACTTAAAAGCCGCAGAAGAAGAGCAGGAGGAAGGAGCGAGTGCCGCTAATGAGATTAGCGCCGACGCTAGCTGTGATGTGGGCCGTTTTCATTCCAGCTGGGCGGCGTTACCTCATCAGAGGAGAGAACAAAGAATGCTCAGCACGGCGGGATTTTCTCCTGATTGGCTGACGGCCACCAAGCAACACGGCTTAACAGAGACTTTTGGAATAAATATATATATACACGCTGATTTAAATGTCAGAAACACAGATTTGTTCGTTTACTCTCCAGGTTTATTCAACAGATTTTTTTTTCCCCTTTTGAGATATTCTGAACGCCTTCTTTTCCACATGGATGTCTGGAATAAGTCCAAACAGATTGACGATGTTAGAAATGGCCCCGCCTCCTCCCGCTCCTCTGACCTCCTCGGCTCCGCCCCCACCCTGCTCTCGAGACCGAGAGAAAAATGTCGATGTGAACATGTCATGATGCTGCAAGCGTGAGGACGCGGAGTGAATGAGCTGGACATGCGAACAATAATTGTGCAGGATGATTTCACTTGTGATAGTAGCTAGTGATAAGGTATAGCTACAGCAAATCCAGAGTTTCCTTCTGCATTTCTGACGTTTTTTTGTTGTTTTTTTTAAAAGGGGGGTGGGGCAGTTGTTTCTCACTATTTGTAACAGCGTTTGGGCAACCGTTCCGATGGGCAGGAGGGGGCGGAGCCTCACGTTGCCCCATCACGGACGAGCAGCTCTTTGTAAACGAGAGGACGGCCTGTGGTTGGTCGGTCCGCCCCCAATGAAATAACACCGCTATAGCTTCATGGGCCAAATTTTGAATTTATTTTTTTAAGAGTTTCTTTGATGCACAATGATGTTAAATTGTTTATTGCGCCTTTAAGGAAACTTTGGCCACTCATTCCGCTGGCGAGCTGACGTGATTGAAATCAGAAGAAGAGAAGTGGCGTCTCTAATTGGAGGATGATCACAATGTGATTCCCCCTCAGCTGTTCTCACACCTAGGTAATATACTAACCCCCCACCCCACACCCACTACCGCAAACCCCCCCAATGTCGTCGCACCACACAATTTGAACTAAATATATAGAAGCTGCTAGCGAGACAAGCAGAGACGATTCCCAGCAGCTGTTTTGCGACGCTTCGTGTTTAATTGGCGTCTATTTGGAACGCGGCATTAACGTCTCATTTGGTTAGAAAAAAGAAAAACGCCGCTCGTGCCAGCGGCACATCTCCCTGCTCGCGCTCTCTGTCTCTTTTTCTCTCTCTCTCCTTGGTGTCTCCGCCTTGCCTCGTCCTTGGGCGTCTCAGGAGCGTCGAGGGAGCGAAGAAGAGAGAAAGCGAGGGACGAGCGTTTCTCTCATCGCTGGGTGGAGGAATAGAACAGCTAGTTACATTGTTTTTTTTAATTCATTCATTCATTTATTGATTGTTTTTTTATCTATTTTTATTATTTTATTAATTTCTGGTCGGTCATGACAAAAAATATCACTAACTATGAATTTAGTCTGCAACTAGAAGATTAAACACGACGCTGTGTCGCCTTATATCATTTTTTTTGTGTGCAGTATGGGAGTATTAGGTTGCCTGGGCAGCACCCTGGACTGTTCTTTTATGCCATTCAAGCTCCTCCCACATCGTAATGAGTATCTCTAAGACCTCGGGCATCAGGAACGCACAGGCTAGTGAGTTAGCTAACTAGAAAGCTAGCTAACTAGAAAGCTAGTTAGCTTCTCATCGAGAATCAGGAAGCGCAAAGGCAAAAACGGGGTCTTGTATAGAACCGGCCGTGGCGTTAACGGTGCCGACAGAAAAAAGAAACCTGTGATGGGAATCGAATCCGCGACCTCCTTGCTGCGAGGCGACGCTGCACCGCCGGCTACAATACATCACATCTGGGGCTGCGTTAGCTAGCGAGGCTGCGTGTGATTATAGTCATAGATGATGATGACGATGATGATGATGATGATGATGATGACGGTAATGATGATGCTGCGATTATTGTTCACCCCCCACTCCCCCCCCCCCTCCCTTGTTCACTGTTATGGAGAGTGCATCAAGAAATCCCCTCCCCTCCCCCCGCTGCTCTCCATGTTTATATTTAGCCCGTCACATTCCGCTTCAACGTCACATCAGGCGCCCGCTTTTCCCGTCACGCTGTTGTTGCTCGCTGCGAAACCAACAATCACACACGGGGGGGGGGGGGTATTCCAGAAATCTCGCACTGAGCCCGTCGTCCATTATGAGCTGCTGTATCCTGCAGTGTGCTGACAGTGTTTTTGTGTCAGACCAGTGGTGCACAAAACATCTCAAAGAGCCGCCGACCAGATCCTCCTCCCCCCCCCCCCTCCCACCACCAACAAGGGAGGGCAGGGGTGGGGGGCTTATTCTGTCAACAGCAACGCACCGGCGGAGCCTCGTTCACCCAGATTAGCCGGCTGCCCTGATGACCTTCACTCTGACATCACATGAAAACTGGACAGATGTGTTTTTTTTCTGGAATGGGAAAAAAAAAGGTTTCGCGAGACCAAAATCCGTCAGCCAGCCCTGAACAGACCAGACACATGAGGAGGAATTAATGCTTCTGCCGGATCCAATGGATTAATTTCCACCCATCCAGGAAACAACCAACAGAATCCTCGAAAGGCCCTTTCAAAATAAAAGACTTGGATGATACGTCTGCAGCACTTTTAGCTGGTTAGCAACAGATTTAGTGGCTGCCAGATGGGCGGAGCTTGACCTTTGACCATACAGGAAACCTCACAAAACAGCCTGCAAGTCACCTCCTGTTGGCGGTGTCACAGCTAAACCGAGGGTTCCGAGGCTGCGGATTGGTCGACTTAAAATCAATTCAGATAAGACCTTTTCAAAATCGATGTACAACAATTCAAGGTTTCTTTTATCTTATCTTTGACGGACACAAAATAATAAATCATGATCCAGCTTCCACAGTATCTTGCATTCGCCTGAAAATTTGAGCGTAGCGTTACCTCCAATTCACACTGAAAGCGTCTGCGGCGGCGCAGTGGCGGCTGCGCAGCAGACCACTGGTTCGTTGTTGCTGCATCGTTACTGCTGGGCTCCTCGCGTCGCAGCGAAGCTGCTGTTCCTGCCCAGGCCTTTCACGCAAGTGTGTGGGAGAGGGAGTCCCCAAACCGAACCTGAGCTGCCCTCCCTGCATTATGCCTTTCACGATGGCCAGCTGCCCTTCTCGCCTCGGGCGTGGAGGATCCCCGAACAGAACCGTACCGCTAAACTGGCAATTGTGCAATTAAAATGTTAGTTTCCTGACTGAATTGCAATTGTTGGACATATTTCCTTTTTTTTTCTCATTTTTTCCTTTTTAGAACTGGGACGATTCCATCCAGCAGAAGTTTGTCTCTCAACTCGAAACAACTAAAAGAGTTTTTTCGCGCGGTCATTTTACAAACGGCACCGTTGAAGAGCCGCGCCATCTAACTGCGAAAGCAATGTGGTCTATTTATTTATTCCCCATTCAAAACACCTTACGTAACTGCAGATGAGACACATTACATAAAGAAAACTGCAGGCGTAATAATGACACTCAGCTATTGTCACGTCTTTGGAAAGGTAACGATGACAACATTGGGGTGGGGTTGATGGGTTGGGTGGTTGGTTGGTTGGTTGGGGGAGGGGGTGAGGTGGCTGTCTAAATTCCAACTCTCGGCCTCTGCATCCTGCAGCATTGAGCAGCGTTTCAAACGACCGCATATATAATGTTTTTTGTTCCCTTTTCCGAACGAGTGGGCAGTTTGACACAAGCGTCGGTCTCAGCGGGAGGCAAACAGAGGGCTAACTGTGTGACTGCTTCCTGGAGACCTGTGGCGTTTTGTGGTCGTTAATCGTGCAACTGGTGTGGGATAAATTGACCTTTACCGTCCAGGAGGGTTCTGCCTGCGTGCACACGCGACAGTTTCTTACTCTCAAAGCTGCATGACACTGACGCTTTTTTTGACAACTAACTCAAACTCATTACAACCAGTGAAGTTCAACCAGTGAAGTTCAACCAGTGAAGTTCAACCAGTGAAGTTCAACCAGTGAAGTTCAACCGGTACAGTTCAACCAGTACAGGACCAGTATGGAATACGAGGCTGCTGAAGAGACGTCCTGGGCTCAAACACCAAGCTTTTGGATCACTACACAAAGATTGGGCAAAACAGACCGGGCACAGCTGCGCCACCTGTTGATTGTTGTCGATCTAGGCCGACGTGATTGGCCGACACTGCTCTTCTGTCAGAGCAACTTCATAATAAATGGCAAAACTCCAGCAAATCTCGGGGAATTGCACCCGGCTCTGCTGATGAGATGGACGGATAAGATTGCCTGAATGTCAGTTTGCAGCCATTCTGAAGCTCCGGTACACACACACACACACACACACACACACACACACAAACATATGCACACCCACACAACAAATTGCTAATATTAGCTTAAACGATCTGTTGTCTCTCAGTGAGAATATCGACTGGTTGCAGCCGTGATGTTGGCGATTTCGTGATATATGCTGAGCAATGGCATGCACACGCGCGCGCACACACACACACACACACACACACACACACACACACACACACAAACAGCTCTGGACAGGCCTGAGTAAACGCTCCCAGAGCAAACAGATGGCAACTCTTTGTGTCTGAGCGACGCACAGAGGCAGGACGACAGCCAGTGTGGGACAATAGAAATGGGGGAAATTAGACAACTTACCACAATTTACAGGCACATTAAGAAAATCCATAGTGTGTGTGTGTGTGTGTGTGTGTACGCATGCATGTGTGTTTATGTGTGTGTGTGTGTGTAAAGACAATCAGTTTGGTGTTTTTTTTTCTGTCTCTTCAGAAACTCAACACCATTGTTTCTCCCATTTCCCCCTCTTTTTATGTAACGCAGGCAGACTCACATGTGCATGCATGCACGCTTGCAGACAGACAGACAGACAGACAGACAGACAGACAGACAGACAGACAGACGCACACGCACACACACATCTGGGTAGTAGTAATTGGGCCTGACAGCGGAGTCTTGTCGTCCACTCGACTGCCTCTTTCTCCTCTCGTCCACGGGACTCCTCCATCCTCCCTTCATTCACCCTCTCCTCCTCCCTCCCTCCCTCCTTCACTCGGCCTCCTCTACTGACCCAGTCCTCCCACTATTTCCCCCTGAAATATTGATAACGGACCCTCCCTCAGTCCTGGTGGTCTGCAGTGAATCAGCAAACCAACGAGCGAACCCTGAGTGTGCACCTGTTTTTATGGGGTTGTGTGTGTTTGTATGTGTGTGGGGGGGTTTACATCACTTCCCACTGCAGTAGAAGAAGGTGTGTGACCCCCCCCCCCCCATCTTACACACACACAGGGGGTGGGGAGGGGGGGTGTTAGTCGTGATGCCAATATTTTCCCCCTCTATCTACCTGCACACCCTCCCTCTCTCTCTCTCTGTCTCTCTCTCCCTCCCTCTGTGGGGCGCACAGGAGGCTTCATCACGTGGCCATTAATATTTCACGTGCACTCACGCCTCGCCACACACGCGCGCGCGCGCACACACACACACACACACACACACACACTACTACTACTAGTGACCCAGCTCTTTAATGGCAGCGGCCAAAAGTGTGTGCGCGCGCGCGTTTGGCTGAGGCCGCGCACATCAGATCCGTGTCCCTCACTGATCAAATGGTCCCTGACAGCAGCAGCAGCAGCAGCAGCAGCAGCAAGGCATACACGCAGAGAGAGAGAGAGAGAGGGATAGAGAGAGGGTGCGTGCGTGTGCGTGCGCGCGAGGAGGGGCGGGGTGCATCCTCGCAGCCCCATATATCCATATCTTACCGTCAATCCTCCTCCTCCTCCTCGCCTTCTTCCTCCTCGCTCACTGCGTCTCGCGCATCTCCCCCACTCCTCCCTCCCTCCCTCCCTCCCCCACTCTCTCTCTTCTCTCTCCCGCTCTCCTCACGCACCCAACACTGCCTCAGTCCCGCACCGCACCGCACCGCCCGATGCCATGAAATACAACAGAGCAGAAATCGATGCTCGCCGCGGGGAGGGGCGGGGGGGGGGGGGGGGGTGTTGGCTGGTGCTGCTGATGCTGATGCTGATGATGGTACTGGTACTGGTGGTGGTGGTGGGCGATACCTGCGAGGGCAGTGATGAGTGTCCAACAACAACTGGGCGTCCTCCTCCTCCTCCTCCTCCTCTTCCTCCTCCCTCCTCCTCCTCCCCTCCGGTCGAGGCTCGATGTCTTTCCACCTACCGACCGAGCGACCGTGCGACCCCCCCTGCCGCGCGTCACGTCGGTATCATAATTCCCGCGGGTTTCATCCCACCGAGGGGGGTGGGGGGGTGGGGGCTTCGTTCGTTCGTCGGGCTGCGGGGCCTCGTAAAGGAGCTCCTATGGATGAATGGACGACGGCAGCAGCAGCGGCAGTAGTGGTGGTGGTGGTGGTGGAGGGAGGGAGGGCGTGCAACGCGGCAAACAAGCACGCACGCACGCACGCAACAAAAAATAAAAAAATAATAAAAAAAATAAAAAAAAATCAGAAAGAAGCGGGGAAAATATCACCGTCACGGGAGAGAAAAAATGGAGAAACGAACGCAGGATTCAGGCGCTGTCGCCGGGGAAGCTCCGCCGATGCGGCTCATCGAGGCTCCCGCGCGGCTGGTGTGTCACCGTCGATCAGGTGGCCTCCCTCCTCTATCACATCCTCGCGCTCCCGTGCGAAACAGCGTCGACGCGGTGACAGCTGCTCTGCATCTCCGTGGAGAAGAATCGTGATGCGGCGCAACGGCGGCAGCAGCGGCGGCGGCGGTAACAGCAGCAGCGGCGGCGGCGGCGCATCAGGACATCAGGCATGTCAGCCGGTGGGAGTGGGAGGAGGAAGGAGAAAAAAATGCCAATTTAGTCATTAAAAAAAAGTGTATAAATATCGCCGCTTTAAAAAAATTGACCGCGCTGAGTAAAAAAAAAGAAAAAAAAGAATCCGCCTTCGTGATAATGGGAAGACAAAACAAAGGAGGAGCAGCAGCAGCTGGAAGAGCAGCAGAGCTTCCCTTCTCTCCTCTGCCTCCTCTCTCTCTCTCTCTCTCTCTCTCTCTCTCTCTCTCTCTCTTCCCATCCGCTGGTTCGCTTGTTGCGCGTTCTGTCGCCCGAGAGCGCGCAACTCGTGCCGTGCCCGCGCGCCAGAGTACGTGCGCATGCAGCGGAGAGCTAGAGTGAGTGCGAGACGGGAGGGAGGGAGGCAGCCTGGACTGTATTATCACGGTTCTGTCTGAGGGAGCAACAATAAGGCGCTGCCAGTGCAAAAGGAAGAGGAATTGAAAAATAAATAAATAAATGAGGCCGCTCGATTCGAACCGGAAGTGACGTGTGTTTTTTTTTTTGTTTTTTTTTTGGACGGTGATGTTCAGGTCTGTACAGGCGCTTCCAGCAGAGGCGGTGCAAACCAGACTCAGAAGGCAGTTTACTGCTGTTTACTGCTCGTCGCCTTGTCAGCAAAGGTTCCAGTGACATGTTCTGATCCACACAGTGGAGTGGCCGTCTAGTGGGGCAGTCAACGTGTGTGTGTGTGTTGCCAAAAAATCAGGATGAAATCGTGCGGCGTAAGCCTGTCAGGAGCGCTGGAATCGTTTGTCGTTAGCTTGAAGACTTTTGAACTGAAAGGCATCGTCAAGAAGGTGAAGATGTCCGAGACGACTGACAAACGTGTGTTCCAGTGTTAAAACAACAACTACAACTGCAACAACAACAAAGAATTGACCAAACTCTGTCTCATGTGGTGCCATCCAATGTTGTGTCCAATGCAGCAGCTGAGCTTGACGGCAAACAGCAGTCGATAGGTCCCCGGCACGCCAAGGTCCTGCCTCGCCGCGGCAACAGAGAAACCTCAACAAGCTGGAAGTGATGATTACGATCGAGCCCTGGCCACTGTGCGAAAACTCGCAGCAAGTCTGTGTCCTGGATTCATTTCCTCAGATGTGTGGCAACAGCCTCAACCTCAGTGTGACATCTGTTTGTTTGTTTTCCCCCACCAATGTTCCGCCAAAGTACCTGTTAACTTCATCCTCAACTGGTGGGAGGAGCCCTTTGATTTCACCGCCTCCCCACTCTGTCTGTAGTCCCTGCAGATTAGACCTCCAAAAAGTGGAATTACCTTTTACCCCCCCCCCCCCCCAAATCACAGCTGCTCCTGCCAACACGTTCATAGAGGAGCAGGATTCTAGCCCAGCTGTCTTGGACCGAAGGCCAGGTGACATCCTTGCCGGTTCACTGCAGGGACAACGACACTCACACTCACACCTGTGCACAATTTAGAGTCGCTCAGTCAAATGTGTGGACTGTCAGGGGGGGAGCCGGACAACCTGGAGAAAAGAAACACGAGCTCTGGGAGAAGGTGAAAACTTGTGTCAGGCTAAATGCCAAGAAAACCAAGGTCATCACACAGTACATCTTTCCAGAGCATCCACCTCTGGCAACAACCGGAGACACTCTGCTGAAGCAAGTCAGGGACTTCAAGTACCTGGGGCTCATGGGTCAACTCAACTGAGCAAGATCTTAGGGTGAGGAAGGCACTGGCTTGGAAAGCCCTCAATGGCACAGCCAGTGTGTGGAACTCCAACCTAAACCAGATCAGCGGTCTAGTGGTAGAGTGGTAGAGTGTCTCCCCTGAGACTGGGAGGTTGTGGGTTCAATCCTCACACGGGTCATTCTAATGGTTCTATTACCCATTGCCTCCCTGCTTTGCACTCAGTATTCAGGGTTGGACTTGGGGGGGTTAGATAACCCAATCATTTACAGGCAAGGCACTGCTCCCTCAGGGTCAAATGCGGAGGAAGAATATTGCATCTTTTGGGATACGACAATTACACAGTTGTTGTGTGTAGTACCAGTACTACTAGTACTGTAGTCCAGGATGTAAAAATTGGCTTGATTTATGATTTTTATATTGGTAAAAGCTCAATATGCTGCCCATAAATACACTGGTAAAAGTGTGTACTCGCAGCACAATAAAATGAATTTGGTTTTCCTACCCTTAAAACAATTCTCATTAATGTATAAGAATATACATATACTAGATCTTGCTCCTAGTTAGCTGCCATCTTTCACTGCCATTTTTTAACGAAGCCCACCTGACAGTGTCTTAAATATGAAATGCACTGTCAGGCAAGCTTCCGAGAAAGATTTCACACACTGGACACGCAGTACACAGGACTGAACATCAACAAGACTGTCCATGTTACCAACAAGACCCTGAATGAGGGGATACGAATATAGCAGCCAGGAGAAAGAGACTAGCAGGACACTGCCAAAGACAGCGAGAACTGCCAGCCAGCAGATTGGTGCTATGGAAACCAACACAAGGGTGCCGGTATCGAGGACGTCTCATCCTCACATGCTTGGACGGACTCAAGAAAGGACGCAAAGGGAAAAGAACCAACGAACTGGCCAGATGTACGGAGAAACCAGGATGACTGGAAGTGACGGTGGAGGGCTCCTCTGAAGACGTGAAGAGAGAGAGAGAGAGAGAGAGAGAGAGAGAGAGAGAGAGAGAGAGAGAGAGAGAGAGAGGAGGCCGGAAACTCTCCATCAACACGGTGCAAAACAGGTAAAAAAAAAAAAAAATTCAATCACAGGTGAACTATCCTGAGGGGAGGAGAACGCCAACGACTTTGCACAAAACAGCTGCAAGAGGAGAAGGAAACGGCCGTCGATCCATCAAAGTGTCCGTCAGACCGCAAGGCAATGAGATCCGTCGCCGCACCGGCACCATTTGTAAAGGCGGCGCCGACCCACTGATCAAGCCGTCACATCGCCGCCACACCCGACGACATCCTGCTTCCGCTCATCCGTCTGCCGAAGCACTTTCAGACGGGATGCGCCGCCGCCGTCACCACCACCGCCATTCAGAAGGCCACGCCCACTGCTTTGTCTGGTGTCCATTTGAGCGAACAGGAGGTGGGATTCACTCGACTCAGAGGTCAGACTCACACACAGCGGAATGGAACCCTTTTAAGCGAGCCGAGAAATCAGCGGCCGCTTTAGAACGCACATCGGCGGTGGCGGTTTGAAAAAAAAAAAAAATAAATAAAAAATGGTTCTAAACATTATCCACGGTGTGAAAGGCTGCAAGGAAATCGCTGATTAAGCGGCACAGAGGAGAAAAAAAGTCACTGTAATTTCCGGCCGACGGCCCCATCCGAACGTCTCTGATTGCCTTAGCCCGACTCCTTGAAAGCGGCGTTGGGCCTTGAATGGCCGGTTGATTTCCGTTCATTTTGATTAGATTGGGCAAATAAACAAATCCGAAAAACGCTTCTTGGAAGGCCATTGTAAAACAAGACGGAGGCTCGGCCCAGACCCAACCTTGGCTCGGAGGCTCGCGCTTGGCAACAGTCGGAGGGCACATTTTCATTCAAGTCTAATCAACTTCGGTTTATATTGGGTTTTGTTTGTTTTCATCTTTTTTGTCGACCTGTCCACTGCTAATACTGGAGCCACATGAGCCCATTAGAT